>NW_009226990.1:0-3714 GCF_000690835.1 Fulmarus glacialis | reverse complement strand
CCGCGCCGCGGGGCGCACACGGCAC
The DNA here is from genome assembly GCF_000690835.1 of Fulmarus glacialis. NCBI lineage: Eukaryota > Metazoa > Chordata > Aves > Procellariiformes > Procellariidae > Fulmarus > Fulmarus glacialis. The sequence goes on along the minus strand of NW_009226990.1, from coordinate 3,689 downwards.
CGGGCGTTCACGGTCCCACGGGCACGCCAGGCAGTGACTTTGCTGCTGAAATTTCTTAAAACTTACCAAACAAAAAAGCTGAACACCACGCTGGGACCGAGCTGCTTCCCGGGAATCACGGTTGTTAGAAGGAAAACGTTTCATCTAAACCCAGAAGTACGCAAGTACTACATGCAGTAGTATAAATTTCAAGGACATATTACAAATACTCTGAAATTAATCTAGGGTAGGGGAAAAAAAAGAAACTTGCTACAGACACCATAATACACAATAAATTTAGATAATTTAAAAATAAAAAAGGCAAGAGGCAGCATTTCAGCAGCAAAGTGCTCAATAAAAAGTATATTGTAAAGGGACAGTACAGGGGAAGAGGGAGACAGCAGGCAGGGAAGGGTCTCAGAGGAAATACGGTGTGGTCGTTCTAGGAGGAATTACACGTTCTGAATCTGGAACTGCGCGGAATAACTTTGGTTCTCTTGTATTTACATCTTTAAAGACCATGATTGATGCAATATTTCCACAGCGGTAGCAGTAATTTGGAGCAGACCATACCGTTACCAATTTCTCATCAAACATGAATTTGTAACCTTCATGAACTAGCTGGTGTGCTCTGCAGATGAGTTTTAAGTTGTTGATGTGAACAAACTGTAAAGTAAAAAAGGAAGGTCAGTTTTTTCCGCGCAGCTGCATGCCGCTGCCCACACAACAGCCCTCTCCCAGCTGCAGCCCTGGCCCACTCACACCGTAAGGGGTTAAAGAGAAGGTTTTTCACCCAGTGCGCTGAAAAAAACTATTTGGGTTTTGAGACCTGAGCAGCGGAAAACACCAGCGAGATACCGGTGACAGCTGGGATGCCCCGGTCTCTGCCACCCGCAAGGCTCAATCCCTCCTGAACGTGCCGCAGAAAGGGCACAGACACAGTGCACGGCATGAGCGCGGCGTTCGTAACGCAGCTAGTTCAGGAGCCTGGGAAGGTCAGCGTGTGTTAGCCCTGAAAAGTCTGCTCGCTGTTTTCCAAAGTAACAAAAATTAAGTCAAGAATTGTTAAGAAAAATGGTATTTTTTTTTTCCTCCTAGAAAAGTATTCTACACAAATCCTAGTGATACTAGTTAATCCCACTGCATTATACTTTTTAAAAGCAATATCGGTATTATCACATCTGGCAGCTGTACTTATGCTTTTAAGTTCAAATGGCCTGTTTTTTCAAGTTGGCTTGAGCGAACCTTCTCCACCACCAGGACTCGCAGGGGTCTTACAAGGAAAGTTCATCATCTCACAGTGCCCTTGATCTATTCATCGCTAGGGTAAACATCGAACTTGTAGCTGAACACTTCAGTTTATCTCATACCAGCAATTCCTTTATGTGGCACACAACAGCATCATTACCTCATTCGTCACCTTTGCACCGAAGAGCCAGCCTGCTCCTCGCGGGCTGATCGCCCACGTGTCAACATCTTCTGGGTCAGACCAAACCAGGTCACAGAAGGCGCCTTTGTGAGGAATTTCTTGATTGCGCTCAATGGTTCGAATCTGATCGAGTGTCTTGATGTCTGGAGAGAGGCCACCGTGCACACAGAGAATCTGCTCATCTATTAACTGGAGAAAAAGAGACACATGTGAAATACTCAGTATTTTAACCCAGCCAGAACGCTACCAGTGTGACCCTTAAAGGTCACTCATTCTAGCAGTCACATTTAGACAATCAACTTGTATTTTTGTAATGTGGTGTTTACACTTACAGCTGCTATTGTGAGCATGTCAAAGACTTTGGTACAGTATCTCCAAGCATTAGCATTTCCGTATTTGGTTTGGCACTCATCTGTTAAATAGAGAATTTTTTTCTTCTTAATGGATCAGAAGGAATTCAGAGGCAAACACTTACAGCAGAACTCTAAAGTCAGAGGTATAATGCAAACCCTATCTGGAGCACCAGTAAGCGGCCAGCGGGAAGCGCTCTGTGCCGCTGCTGGCCAGGCCCACCCACGGGAAGGGACCGAGGTGCCTCTTGGTCTTCGCTTACCGAGCAACAGGCCGGGCGGTGCAGAGAAAACAGGGTCTCATGCAACGCCACTGACGATGCTTTTGCTGCTGCCCACGGCTGGGAACTGACCCCTGACCAGACCAGCCAAGTGCTTAAATTTGCAAATTTTATACAGGAGAATGGGGCAGAAAGCATGAACTGACCAGGGCTAGCGGAAGATATTCTTACCACAAGTGGGAGTTACAGTGGCTTTGTTTAAAGCTACATGAACGTGGCAATAAACCTGACAGGCAGGCATTTCTTAAGCGACCTGTGAACGTTTGTACTTGCTCTTGTTGACACATTATCCAAAAGAAAGTATGTAACAGACATTATTCTTTGTGGCAGGTGTTAGGTCTTTTCCAAAATTTCCTCAGGTTTTATCAAAGCCTCACACAACATCAAAGAAGTTTCCAAGCAATTTAACTCCCTCAGTTTTTCAAACAGTTGTTCTGTTGCTTATTTCTTGCCAGTGACATTTCCCCACATGCTCACTGTTGACAATAAATGACTTTCACAGCAAACCCCATATGTGACACTGATTTTTAGTTATACTGAAACTTAAGGGGAATTACAGCAACACCGTGGCTTCGTGTAGAACCTTCCATTACAAGATACCAAAGCACATTCTGTATAAATATATGCTCTTTCTGTCTCTAAAATGGAACATGGCACCAAAAAACGAACAGAAAACCCAGATGGTGGAGGAAAAAAGCAGCGAGATCTGGACTAAAACACTTTCTACTTCATGAACACAACTATCACATTAACAAATGATAACATTCAAGTTCTAGCGAGCCCACTTCCCATCCAGTCCCAGGAAAGCCCCAGGTAGCGCTGCATTCAAAACAAGTTTCCAAAGGGAAAGATGCTGTACTCGTTTATTACACGTTAGCCCCCATTCAGAAATCGTTTGGATAAAGACTTACCATAAAATCCATACACTTGTGTTATCTGCCTGCTTTCATGATTGCCTCGTAACAGTGTGATACGATCAGGCCACTTAGCTTTTAGTGCAAGAAGGTAAGTGAAAGTCTCAAGACTATAATAACCTCTATCTACAAAGTCACCCTGCAAGTCAAAAAAATATTTGTAAATGGAGAAACAGTCAAATGGAAAAATGCAAAGTGATACATCCATTCTAAACTTCTCGCAGTGCATAGAGAAAACTAACGCTGAAGGGAAGCTGGGATCTGCTTGGATCTATGAGAACATGTTCCTTGGTCACTGGGAGTTTCGGGCTTGAACTGGCATGCTGCCGTTACGCCACCGCACGCATCCAGAGCTGCCCCGACACACAATGCGACGGACCCTTGCCAAGGCAGGACGCTGCTGCCCCACCGGCACAGCTCTGCTCGTCCTGTGCCGCTGTACACCGCGTAGCTCGTGCTTTACTCAACAAAATAAAACCCGTACGCAGTAACCAAACAGCAAAAGCAAACACAACTCACAGGCAAGGTCTGAAACTCAACGAGTGTATCAGGACTTAAACCTTAAGCTCATTTTTCAAACACCGGCCGAGAGAGAGAGGGGCGAGCCCAGCGTGCACGTACCATGAAGATGTAGTTGGTGTCGGGGACCTGACCGCCGGTCCTGAACAGCTCGCACAGGTCATAGAACTGCGGGGAGAAGCAGAGGGGTCAGGGCTGCGCCCGCCGGCGGGGCTGG
>NW_009226989.1:9414-23488 GCF_000690835.1 Fulmarus glacialis | reverse complement strand
CCCCCCTCCTCCTTTTTTTTAAAAAAAGTTTATTGTGTACAACCTTCAAAATTGCTGTTTATTTGGGAGCATTGGATTTTCTAGATGACAATAAAATGAAGTAGGACACTGGGGCAGCACAGTTAATATCACAATCAAGCTCTTGAAGCTGAAACTTTGGTTGGACTCATAAATCTGATGAATTTGAGACGTTTTCGTAAAGCTAGCAGTGGAGGATGTTTTAAGAGCAGCCATCATATCATAAATGGCTGAGTTCTCTCTTGGTGTGCCTGTTCCCTCACTGATGTGAATGGAAGTTTTGCATGCACTGGAGGAGCGTAACCGCTTATTGCCTCAGAAGAGATGCACTGCCTAACAGCGATAGTGGTTAATTTGAGCAGTTGTTATTTTGTTCTTGGACCTCTGTTCATAGTGATGGATGAGCCTATAGCTGTATGAGTAAATAAACACCTTTTAAAAGATAGTACTACAAAGACTTTACTGTACTAGACGTGGAATGTTTAAATTTAATCTAGCATGTCAAATAGCATTAGTTTAAATGCAAAGTCATTCCATATCCAAGATAATATTAATAGAAGTGTACAGCCAAATTACTGCACCAAATTACTCAGCCAAATTAGAGACATGATGTATTAAGTGAAAGTTTGTCAGCAATGTGATGAAGTGCATGGTTTATTTGCTGTAACTAAGCCATTAAAAATCTCAAAAACTGATTGTGAGTGTGAGAGACAATTTTATTAGATTTTTCAAGTAGCATATCCTGTCTAATCTTTCTCCTGTATCAAAAACAACCGGAAGAATTATAACAAATATATAATGTCTCATAATATACCTACAAATTACATAAACTATTTGATACTTTTATGTTACTCAGTTTATGCTAAAAGGTAGGAGCATTGATTGGTATTTTTTTTTCCCCCTAGAAAGCCCTCCTACAGATGCTTTTCTTGTTTTAAAAATGCGTATTTTTAAAAATAGTTGACTAATATATGTGTCAATGAATTTATGCTAACCATTTTTTATTAAAAGAAAAAACTCCTTGAAAGTTGAAGTTGTCCTCCTCTATTGTATGCGTGTATATACCTCAGTTATATTACTCTGGAACTACTTAGCTGAGTAATTATCAGGCTTAATTTCTTATTGTGTGGTAACTGCTTTTCTCATCACTGCTGTGATGAGTTTAATTCTCTTTTATTTCATCATGAGATGATACAATAAATACTGAAAGAAAATATGTTGATTATTACTACAGCTGTCTCATGTTGACACTAAATACTAAATTTATCCATCCACTAAATATTTCTTTGTGGGTAGTTTGTTTCGTGATCACAGTAGAGCATGGAGCAGGTATGTGTGGTCTTCCTCACAATGGCAGAGACCTTTTCCCTGAGAGGCCACATATTATATTTTCCCACCGACTTAATATCTGAATGTGTTAGTGTAATATGGCATGCAACATCTTATGCTGGTTTGTGCTGAATTTATTTTGTCATCGTGATGTCCAGTTTGCTAAATTAATTAAGTCTTTCTCTGGTTTCTCAATTGTGCTTTGTAACCCACTCTAAAAATGGCCATCAGCAAACTTTGCTTCATAATATATATTTCTAGACAAGAACATCTTACACAGAAATGCAATTTAAAATGTAATTGCAGAAGAATTTACGTTGGAAGGGGTGTGTGGAGATTGTCTGCCTCAGTCTCCTGCAAGGCTTAGGTTGCTCAGGGCCTTGTCAGCTTGAGTGTAGTACCACTGGATTTCAAGATGCACAGAACCGATATTGCAAAGTCTCATGCAACAGTGTTGTAACACACCTTTTAATTAGGCTTTACTCAACATCTCTCTTTCACAAACTGAGAAGTGCATGAAAACATCTTGCAGGCAGAGGAACAGGCCTTTTTTGAATGTACTTAGTTAAAGTTTCACCTTCAGAAGTACTATGATTGTAGTTTCTGCTTTGACATTGTTACTGAAATTGCAATATTAATGTCATGTCTAATTAGTAATGCCTGAAAAATCAGTGGGAAATACATGATCGTTATAGTGATTAGGGTACACATTAATTGCATGGAGTTAATGAATCTGATTTTTTTTTTTAATATTCAAATAAAAGATATTTCAAACATGAAAGCTGTACAGCCCTCAAAAAATTGGTGGTTTTAGTTTTAATTACACTCTATTTAAGTTAAACTCACTACAGAGTTTATGCAGCAGCTCAGGTACAGTCTAATATGTTTTTGAAAAATTACCATTTCAGTTAGACGTAAATTCACACCGTGTAACTCAAGGGACACAGAACATATCATCTGATTGTAAGGAAATAATCCTGAGATTCATTGATTCTCAAACCTGATGGGTATGTGCGCAACATTTTAGATTAGGCAAGCTACATAAATTGTAGATAGAGCTCATTGATTTTCTAGATTTTAAAGAAAACTAGTACAAGAAACAAGGTAGGTGAAAAGTGTTCTCTTACCTACTATCATACCTATTTCCAAATTTGGTTTGCATTCTGTGACTATGACATTGGTCAGATTCAGCTCAAATAGATCTGTTCCCTCAGTGCATTAATAATGCATATGCATTAAGACGACTTCTGAGAGAATATTTGAGCTCTGACATATTGAACACTGACATATTAAATTAAAGCTTTCTTATCAGAGCACTTTAAAAGCCTTAGATATCTGCTGCATTTTTCAAATAGCCTGAAAAGGTGTTTCACTTATACCAACCTCACATAGGTTACCAAAGCAATAAACAAACATGTCTGCCTGGGCTTCTCCATCAGTATAAATATTTCACTACTGCAAAAATGAGAGTGCCAAGTTAGTGTCAGCCAAAGAAGAATGGTTGCCTGTTCTTTGCTATGACTCCAGTTGTTTTTGATCAAATGTTTTTCAGGATTATAAGCAACCATTCACAGCATATTTATAGTTATGCAATTTCTTTAGATTATTCCAGACACAACAAGAACTATGTGAAGATTCTGTATATGATTAAGAGCACAGTGTAAGGACAGTGTAGAATGTGAAAGCAAAACAGAATTTATGAAAACAGTGTGTAAACACTTGGAGATGATAAATATACTTTGATATTATGTCTTCTGGTTTACAAAAATCAAAGATTTCCTAGTCCTTATGTTTTTACAACTTACCTTACACCATGTGAGGAATATTACTATGAAAATTAATGTGTTTCTTAAAAGTCAGTGAAATAAATTTGTAGTGACACTACCTCATGAAAATAAAGTACTACCATCTAAATACTGGTTTTTGCACAAGGTGTTAGTTTTTTTCAGTCTTTAAACATGGAATGCTGCATTACACATTTGTCGTGGTACTTTGGCTATATGAACAGATGTCCTAGTTTCTCCCTGCAAATCAACGCTATCTTTTTTCTTAGTGGATTTAGGTGTTTGTCCGGTAATTTACAAGTTTATGGCTGTATACATCCTATATTTTTACATTTTTTTACTCTAAAACATAGACATTTGTCTTCAGTGAAGTGTAAATATATGATAAAATATTTGAAGCTTATCAAGACAAGCAACTTTGTAAATTTGGATTTGTAAGACTTAGAACTTCCACAAATAAGACTCAGCCAGTGAATATTAAAGTATGTAAAGTATTGATGGTTTTGATTGACAAATACTGATGTGTGACAGAGCTTTGTTCCTATCAGGTGGTGTTCAAAAATGTTATACAGGAATAGATTAGCTCAAAACAGTCCATCTCCCATGCTTTTCAGGGAAGTAGGCTGATAAGGAAAAAGGAAAGCCATCTTGTTTGAAACAAGGCAGTACGTTTCCAAAAAGTTAACAAGATAATTTTCTTGATCTCAAAAAAGCCACTCATCATATGATCAAATAAACAAATTTCCTAGCAAAGTCTTAGAACTTGTGTGTTCTTGATCAAAAGCGCAATTTACTTGTGATATGGTTAATTTAATTATATAACATGTCTTCTTGATGGAGACTCTTTGATGTGACAAATCAGAATGTTTGAGTATTAGCATATGGAGAATTGATTGATTGATTAATTCAGTAAATAGCATCTTCAAAGATGCTTCTGAAATATAACAGCCTAGCTGGAACAGAGAAAATGAATTAGCTGTAAGTAATCACCATTGCTCCTGAGAAGAGCAGGTAGAGAAGAAGCTGAAAATCATCCTTTGTGAAGTGGCATTGCCCACCTCTAGTGAGAATACCCCTTAAGAATGCCATTTTCTCTCTTCACCTTTTTACAGTTAATAATAAAATCCTTGTAAAGATTGAAAAAGCATTATTTATTTGTATGTTTGTCTCTGCACTCTTTTTTTGTTATTTTATTACACAAATGCCTTTCTATTAGATGACAGCATGTTGTATGAAGTGATCAGTTGAAATGGTAATAGCTGCACAGAGCTGAAATGTTTCACGTGGAAGGAAAGGATTGTGCAAATGTAAGGCTGGTTCTGCTGTTTGCGGGGAACAGGATTCTAGGGGAAGTCTGCATATCAGAGCAGGGAGTGAGGTTGAACATCTCTTGGGACCAGCTTTGCATGAATTTCTTCATATGAGGTTTGACTGAAAGTTTTTTTGCCTTGTTTAACTGTGACATATATGGTTTTCTGTTTCTTAACTTCTGCTGTCCTTGTTATTACTTAAAACATTTGAATATGTGACAAATGTTAGTTATATTTTATTGCCTAATTAAATTTTCTGAGATGCATAGTACCAGTTGTCATGGCTAACTTCTAAGGTGCTTAAAATTTTGAAAGAAGGTCACTTTGGCACAAAACAGGAATTTTAACTTGGGATGTCTTTATAAACAATTTCTGTTAGCAATTAATACCTTAAAAATACTTACGACAGATCTAAGTTTATTGATGCATTTTCTGCAGTGATGTCAAATATTAGTACAATAAGCAAAACTGGAATGAAAATTCAGTGGTATTCAGTGGTCCTCAGGTATTAACCTGTGCCATTTTCTTTATAGGCTATACTGCGTGAATACAGCATCAGATTTCATGTCACATAGACTTTAAAATGTTCTTCAGCAGTTCGTGCTCAGGGTGTCCATAATTCTGAACAGTTCTGTATGGAGCATTTAAAATTATTATAAGCGTAACATGGAGTGTAGAATAATAACAGCTCTGAAATGCAAAGGTCTAACTTTGGGTTGAGAGTTGAGGAGAGTTCAAGGTATTGAGTTTTATCTGAGCTCCCTGTAGTATTTCTTCTTTTAATACTTAAAACAGTTGCAATTCACTGCAGACTCCTCATCTGCAGACTTCATGCATCTGCTTATTTGTTATGCCTCTGGGCTCACAGGTCGGCATACATACGTTAACTATTCTCTAAAGCCAAGTTTTAATCAAGTGAAATGGCTACTCAGTTTCAAATATAATGCACTTTTAAAATTATGGGATATTTTGCCAACATCTACATACAATCGAACCCTGCGTAATTTCTTGTGACATGATTGCATTTCTTGAAGAGACTGATACGGGAAAAAGATCTTCAAAACCTGACCTAAATAGCATTTCTGCAAAAATGAGTCAAAACCAAAAATAAGAAGTATCATTAAAACTTCCTAGCATGTTTTTCCCTTTTGGGGGAAAACTGTCAACCCTAAAGAAAGGGCAGCTGTCACACTGTACTGTTACGCAGAACCTGTGACTCTGCTGGACAGCCTGTTCCCAACCCAAGAGCTAATGACAATCTGGGGGATTTAACCCCCAATCTCTGGGCTTAAATGATACCTGTGAGGTTTATCATCAGTCCCCTGAGAAGAATGGCTCAATTCAGTCAGTGTTTACAATACCTTTGCTTTCTCTGTATTTAACAGAAGTGATCTACTCAACAGTGTCTAGGTCATCATCTGCTCTTGTTGATACCCTGTCTTGTTTTGCAGCTAATTCACTTTTGAAAGGAGCTTTCTTGATCCTTTTGCAAAGGGTTACTTTTGCGTTTCTCTACGTGATATATTAGTTCTTTATTTTTCTGTATGTGCTGCGATTCCTGCAATGAAGCATGTATGTGCTTTTTGTGGTGGAAAAATGATGTGCATATAGCTGAGGAATATCAAACGTTTTTCAGGTTCTCTCCCCCGCCCCAATACATTTTTCCTTCCAGTTTAAGAAAAAATAAATTTAGTTTAAAAATACTTGAAGTCTGGGAAGAAGTTGAGTTGTTAATTAAGTACTCCAGAGAAGCAATTTTTCAACATAAATTGAAATGTTTGAAATGGGTATAAGCAACACCTTCTCAGTGGTCTTGACCCAGGGAGGGGGGGGAATCTGTACAGATCTTAATTGCTGAAGTCAAGCTAGTATTGAAAAGCTGCCAAGGAAGCAATTAAAAGAAATGGCCCTCAAAATACAGCAAGAAAGACAGAAGAACTGGTCACTAGTGGAGGACAACAGTGGACCTTGCAGGCAGGTTGTTTAAACTACAGTTTCTAACTGGTAGCATTGAAGGTAATAGTAAATAGATTTAGAATAAAAGAAAGAGGAGAATATTTCTTTGTGCGGTGTTCTGAAGTCTCCTTCCTTTAACTCCTTGCAGAATATGAAGCCACAAGATGGTAGACTTCTAGTGCTCTCTGCTGCTGCATACCTTTTTGTTGCTAGTGCTGCGCTATGAGATTGATGCCCATAACCAGGAGCCAAAGAATGGAGATTCTAGTTGCTTCTACTCTTTACATCTTTGTAATACCACCTCTTCTCTTTTGTGTGCTCTTTTTCAGTAGAGGCAGTGTTATTTGCATTTAATTAATTTCCTATTTAAAATTTAAACTTGCTATAATAATTTAATTAATCTAATCAAAATAATATATTATTTTATCCCTTTATTATATTTTTGTTAGATTTGTTGGTAGCCAGTAGGCTTTTAGTAATATGTCCATGCAAACCAAACTTGAGACAATAGTTCTTAATGTCTGTAAGGCTAATCCTGAAACATCTGAAGGGCAAAACATCCAAGGGAAGATGTACTCAGTATATTAAAATTTGTGAAACAAGGATTTTTTCATTGTTTATATCTTTAGAAATATGGCCTTTCTGGAAATGAATACTGGGATTTTAATGTGCTTATTCTCCACATGGGAAAATAGAAGGAAGGAGCTGTAGTAAACTATCTCCTAGCCTTTTATTTATTCTCTTGGGACGCATTATGTGTAGTAATTGCATATTTAGTAGAGAGTTTTGGGGCTGAAAGTTTAGTAGTTCTCGTGGTGCATTTTATTTTGTAAGCCTTAACTGTGTAGAGGAAGTTTAAACTGACAGTAAAAAAAAGCATATTTGTGCGTAGCCCACTGAAGAAATTACAATTAATTTGTTTAATCCAACCTGTTGTGAAAGGTACAGTGTAGAGTTTTTCTCGCTGGAAACAAACATGAATGTAAGAATGCTGATAAAAAATTAAATTGTTGCTATAAGGCAGCCAAATGCCTGTTGTATGTTATTACTATTCAGACACATTCTGATCTCAATGTTGTCTCATCAGAATATGGTTTTAATTAAGTAAGGAAATGACAGTAACAAATCCCATCTAAGCTGCTTGATACTGACGATGTACACTTTTCATTGCAGTATGCATCTTGGAAACACTTTAGACCCAAGATGATCAAAGTTCAGTTTTATAAAATAAGGCACAGAACTTACACTGTTGAATATGTCAAGATTGCCAATGTTCATTGCTTTTTTTTGACTTAAGTATTAGTGTTTTGATTGTGACATATTTGTGTGTTGAGGGTTAAGAATTACTTGATGTTTTTGAACTGTTATCCCAACCACTATGGAAGAGTGTTAGAAAACTGTAGCTTAAACTGTTTCGTTTTATTCCTATGCACAATTATTTGGGTATTTTGAGGTAGGATAGTAGAGAGAAGTTATTCCTTATTCTGTGGGCGTAGGAATAGGCACCTAGATGTCTTGTCTGACAAGATAATTTTGATAATAATGCTAACTATAGCATTACTCTGTGGTCAGCTCTGCCATTAATCTAGGCGAAGATTATTACTAGAATGAATTCTGACTGCAAAAGCTTGTGGGGGACTGTTGATAATGTGACACTTTCCGACACCATTTCTGAAGGTGTTGCATTATGTGGGTGGCTGAAGACAGAGTTGGCCTATGATCAATTTACTCTTCTGAGAAGTAAGAGTCAATAGAAAGAAGTGTCACTGCAAATGTGGAGAAGTATTTTTAAAAGCGGAATATTTCATACGCACAAGGTCAGCAAAAATGGAGTGCTCCGAATTCTGATGATATCAAGGGCAATCGAATGAGATACCTGGATAACTCTTTTCTACACTGAACTCTGCAAACTTTACAGGCAAAAGATCTGTTCAGAGATGCAGGATTGACTGAAAAAGATGGTCATTCTGCTCTTTGAATGGTGGCTTCAATGACTGATGCAGAGACAAGAATTGTGTGTCCAAATGACGAAGGAGACTAGCAAGACAAGCATCTGCAGGTCTCTGGGTTGGTGGTGTAGCAGTGAATTGGTCCCAGTGGGACTAATGTTCTGCAAGTAACTTGAAAAGAGAAAGCTTTACTCAAAAGGCGCAGGGGCAGCCCAAGAACATTGCTGTAGTGACTGGAGTAAATCTGGTTATGGGAATCCAACACTATGCAGGAGAGAGCACTCGTGTTTGTCCCTTACAAAAACTCTGCTGCTGAATTCAGGAGAGCATTGGGAAAAATTTCCTAATTACAGATTCACTCTGTTTCTGTAGCCTGACATTTTGTCTCTGCTAGAGTGTAGGAGTTAAAACAACCTGGGGAAAAAGTAGAAGAGAGGAAGGGAAACGACTTTTGACTTCCCACATTGCTTGTAAAAATAAGAGACGGAGTTTTACCATAAAATGAGGAACATGTTCTCTATCATTGTTTACTTCAGATTAAGTATTCCTGGTATATGGGTGAATTCCTGCTCTGGCCAATCATCAAGATTGTTCAACAGCTGAGATGGATAAAACATTTCATTTGCGGTGAGCCTGGGGCACCCAATAGAAGACGTTGTTGTGGAAGGAGGACTGAGGAACGTGTGAGAGGGCTTGACTGGTGACTGTGCCACTGTGATGGGGAAGGAACCTAGTTTAAGTTCTAAATTAGATATTCCTAATGCTAGCCACAGAAATTGCTTCAATATGTTTCGGTTTTTATAACAATCGTGTGTGGGTTCCTTCCTGTCCACCCCCCTACCCCCCAGGCAAGAAATCCTCCTTCTGAAGAAGAAAATATTCTTAGTATTAAGCTTAAAATTAATATTGACCTAATATTCAGTTTTTTCTATGTCTTGGAACATGGCCACAGGTTGGGAAGTAGAAGGGAAAAGAAGATTTGAGAAGGATGAAATGTCCTCTTTACTGTGTTGTGGCAGCTCTGGTTTCTGTTCTCAGGGTATCAGTGTAAGGTTTGAATGCTGTAACTAAAAGAGCTTCTTTATGGTTGGACATGACTATGAAAAGTTGTATGCTATGCTGTGACTGCTGTTTTTCTGTTGAAGATATAAGCTTTATTTACTGTATTTAAAAACTTAAAAAATAGTATATGCTATTCAGTGTGAAAGGTTTCGTGGAAAAAAATTTCCTGTGGTCCTTGTGGTATTTGGGCTTGGACAGTCACAGATGAGTTGTGCTTAATCTCTAATTGGAAACTTTCGTGTGGTATCGAGTTGGGTTATGCTTGCATTATTTTTGATTTGTTGAAAAGAAATATATTGAAAACTAAAATATCAAACCCCTAGATTCATTAAGTTTCAGACTTTACATTAAAAGACTTGCTACTTGATATGTACTGCTACAGTGCGTCATCTCAGATTGTCTCAGACTTGTCTGATGTGATGTGTAATGTGACTACAGAACTGGATTTGCCATAATGCAGCATGGCTGATGAGGAACTGGAATGTGCAAGAGTTTTCCACAGTTAGCACTGCAATATATATTTTTCTACAAAGCTTTCTTTATTCCACCTCTACGTTTACAGTATATACCTTATCATTATCTTTTTATTTTTGCTGTAGTTTTTTCTGGTTTTTGTTGTACCATTAATTATCTTTCTATATTGTTCTTCACTTTACACTACACTGTCTTCAGAGTAAGCATAGTATTTCTTATTTTGCACTGTTCTACTGCCTTTGTCAGAATATCAATGACTGGAAACTTTGCTTTTGCATAAATGTGAATGCTTTTTTTTGAGCAGTAATGAAATGCCTTCTTGTCTAACATGAATCGACTGATAAAAATGTATCTAAATATTAATATTTTTAATAGACTATTTCTTTATGAAGAGAATTGTGAGATAATGGGTAAAATACTCATCTTTTAAAAATGTGACGGACTCTCAAATTTGAGAATATATTTTGCTGATGTGTAAACTGAAATAAAACACATGACATTTTCCCATTCCTGTTTGACCTCAAATCTGAGACAATTAGGAGGAATGATTAGAAATAGAAAGGAATAGACAAAAGAAAACTTGTATGTTGCTCTTCTCCGTGAATGCAATGGCATTGTTCATTCTGAGACAACTGCTTGGAAGTATCTTCTAAGTCTGCGCAAAAAGAAAGACTGAGCGGCAGGTGAGGTTTCTTCTCTTGTTGGTTCCTGCTCTTTCTGCACAGGATCCTCTGTAATATGCTGAGGCTCTAGTCCCTTCCAGATTCATTTAATCTATGGGTGATGTACTTCAGTGGCATCTCCTTTGATTCACTAAACTTTTGTTGTTAGGGATTTTTAGGCTTTTCCTTCTGGGTGATGCGGCTTTGGGGAAAAAGGGGAGAAGAATGATATCTTTTGAGGGGTGGAAGGAAGGCCTTTTGATTTATGAATAGTTGCTGTGTGCCCCTAGAAGAGCTACTCAGGCTCATGTCTTTTAAAAAAAGCTATTTTAGAAGATATTTGTGCTAGCTTGACCTTAGCCAACAAGGAAATACATGAAGTTACGTGGTAGTGAATTGATAGGGAGCATGAAAGATGTGTAGGTGGTGAAGAAGGAACAGGTTTTTGGACAGAGAATTTATTGAAGTAATTGTTAGAATCTTACAATCACTAAACCAAAACCTGTGGGGTTTAAAGAAACTGAGGGATTCACTCTTTATGATACATTTTTATGATCCTTAAGAACTGAATAATACTTGGAACCAAACTAGGTCCTCCTGTAGGTAATAGTGGACAAGATAAACCGAAATTTGCATTATATTCCAAAGTTTCTGCTGTATTATATGTTTTCAGTTTTGTATTCCTGTACTTATGCAAGTAGGACAAATGTATCCAAATTTTAGCATACAGTAGAGAGCCAAAGTCGTAAGTCTGTTTATCTGGATAAATATTCTGTCTTATTTAGGTACATTATAATCCAATAGTATAGTCCATAGGTGCAATAAAACAACTTATGTTGAAAGAAGGTGGAGGGCCTTGTGACAGCTCTTCTGTGAGGTAACAGCTTCATTCTTTGCCATTTTAGCACTATGCTTTTTTTTCTTCTCAAGAATAACTTTTTCTATTAAGGACCGTAAAATGAAACTGAATGGCTTTGTGAAATATAAAGAAACTCAAATATTACTTTTAATATAAAGAAGAATGAACACAGTGTATGATCTTTGTTCTGTTAATATGAGGAATATTTTCAGTAGCTCATGTATTTGAATCTTCTTGGAAGATAGCCCGAGAGAAGAATGTAGGAGAATTTTTACATACGAAAAGAAGTTACATAGTCATATGCTTGTGTTAAATAACTGTCTGTATGAGGCTGTAATGTTTTTTCTTTTCATCCACTATGCTTATTATTTTTTGAAGATTGATCCTGTTCTAATTAAATGAATGGAATTTTTTCTTTGGTTTGTTCTTGAAAAATGGTCAGGTTGTTAGGATTAATTTGATATGCTTTCAAATCTGATGAGTCTCTGCATATTAGGCTGATACTTTTGACATGGTTTTGCAAGCTATCCTGGTCTGAACCAAATGGTCAACAAAAAGCAGCTTTTTTTGGGAGCATAAGTACTGTAACTTGTTCTAGGGAGTTTTCAGGATTGTCCATGGTTAACTGTGTAGCCTAAGAGGTTTTAGCAGCCCCTTGGCAAACATGTTATGAAATACAGGCCTTGCTCTGCAGAGTTAACAGCCCAAAAATAATACATTGTTCTCCTGGTTTAAAAAGTTCTTTAATTTTTTGAGATTAATTTTAGCCTGATACTGTACCTTCCTGCTGTGAATGGGTAGTATCCATGTCTGTTTTAGTTAGCAGGAGCTGTGGTATTGACATCTTGCATATCATAGCAGAAAGAGGGATGCTAGTGGGCTAGTTAAAACAGTACTGAGTGTAAGATTATTCTTGAGCATAAAAGCAAAATCCCATTTGCTTTTTGAGTACAGTTTCATTTTCAGCACGTTCGTTTTCAGCAGGCAGATTAGAAGACTGACCTTTCTGACACTAGATACTTAAACAGATTCTTTGAATGCTTTTTTCATAAGCCTTTTCATTCAGTCCTGGAGAGATTGATGCTTGCATGGTTACCTATATTTATGTTTCATTGCAATTTGTGGCTGGTCTATGTTTTAGTCTAGAAGTTATTTATAATTCATAAAAATGAAACTTATCTAATAAGTATCTCCAACTTTAATGCATGAATTTGTTATTTTGTGTGTCGGAAAAGCTTCTCGTCTTTGAGTGTTGTAGATTCTTGCATTCTTACCTTCAGGATTTTTTTCCTATTTTAATTCCTATGCATCATGCATTCCTATGTTTTTGCTAGAAAAATACCAGGAGTTTATGGAATCCTAAGCATTCCAATATAAATAATATTTAAAAATACATTAATCCTTACTATATATATTTTTCTTGTCTGATACAGTCTAGCTTAATATTAAATTATGCACCTAGCATTCCAGTGTTACTGGTTTTGACAGTGTTAAGCTAGTTTGGGGATGTTATTGAATAAAAAAAAAAACAAAACACAAATCAATTGAAAATTCCTGTTCTCTCCCCCTCTCCCCCCACCCCCCCCAGTCTTGGAAATGGGGAAGATGACAGAAAAAATTGAATGGATTACTTAATAAAGTTTAAATAAGCCTGCAAACAGTCACCAGTGCAACAAAATGATGAGTGGTTCATTTTTAAATTATACTCCTGCTTCTTAAAAGGTATCAGTAGGGAGAATAAACAAAACACATGTACAGTAATGGACCAGTGCTTTGTACATAAATTTGATTTTTGGAAATAAGTCTGCCAATAGTGTGTTGGTATCTTAGCAGTGTATATAGTGATCTATTTTATTTCTTAAATTAAGTGTGTGTAGCAACAGCTGTAGGCATTGGGCAACTCATTTAAGAAAGACTAGCCAAACCCCAGTAAATATTTTCTGATTGCTTTTGAAATCACTCATGTTATCCAGTGTATTGTTGCATAATTGTGACCTAACTGCCCCAAATTTGCTGCTCATGTTTTCAAATGTGGTGGTTTTCAGTGTTAGCTGCTCTTCGTTGTGCATCCACATAACAAAATATTTGAGAATGAAAAAGCGAGCGTTGTTTAAGTCCATAAAATGATCCTAGTTGCTTGAACAGGAGTAAAAACTAGATGATGTTTGTTTTGATGTACAGTTTTCTAGTAATTGTGACAGTTAAGGTAGTTACAGGGTGTATTTTAAGGACCAGGTCTGCATAATATCATAATTCAGATTTCGTTTCAAGGTGTATGGTAAAGTCCATATTTCTGGTTCACCCCAGTGAAAAACATTGAAGTGTAAATAAAACTAATTGTTTGTGGATTCAGATTTCCTGCTGTGAATGCTGCATTATGTTCTAGATTTCATCTGTTTAAAGCAGATTTTCATTTTTTTTTTAGGTCAAACATACGGCCAGATTATGCAGATACAAGCTTTCATGAGTTCAAAATGCATACCTTCAGTCGCGTGACGTCTTGCAAAGTCTGTCAGATGCTTCTGAGGTAAGATTTTTAAGTGTGGTGGTGTTTGTTTTTTTTTTCCCCCAGGTGAAATATCTGAGTCAAAAGAGTATGTGGAAATACATGGCTAGCAGGTTACCTGTCCAAGACAGACAAGCCATGAAGTCATCCATAGTCTTTCTTGTA
>NW_009226989.1:0-9382 GCF_000690835.1 Fulmarus glacialis | reverse complement strand
GAATGCTGTTAAAAGCTCAAAACCTCAAGATGTTCCTCATTTATCAGAAGGCTGCTTTATCATGATTCTCTTATAAGAATTGCTTTATTTAATACAGGAGTTCTTATGTAAGAGTAAATGACAACCGTTTTGAACAGTTTTCACTACCATGGGTGTTCCATGGGTCCTGTTGCTGTAGACCACCAGTCACAAGAACAGATGGAATTTTTTTTTTCCAGAAAATCAGATGATGACGATGCTCATAAATGTTTGATATGGGGAGATTGCTTTGTGAGACAGAAAAGAACTGTGAAGCATTAACAGGCATTTCTGAACCAGGGATATGTAGACAAATTGAAGGTAGATGTTGCAAAGCTAGCTAAGAAATGCTAGCAGACAACTAATGCTTTCATGAACAAGGATTTGTAAGGCTAACTTAAGCTAAGAAATTCCATGTTTTCTGCCTCTTTCTTCTGAAACATACACATGCTTGCACATCTGTAGCTTCTCATTCATTAGTTGAGCTACCTTCTTGTTTTGTAAATATGGAATGTTTAATGATGTAGAGGTATGTATTCAACCTAAATGCCAGTGTCAACTGGAGATGCAAAAGCTTTGTAAACTTTCTCCAGTTCAGGTGCTCATGTTGCACATTGTTGATGTTCTGAAAAATGTAGCCACAGCATTTTAGAAAGGGCATTTGAAGTATGGGTAGTGCTTTTGTTAAGCAAAGGCATGTAATAAAATAATCTCAGGTATGTTCCTCCCTGTTATGTATTTTTTCCTTTAGCAACCTTTTTCCTGAACAGTTAGACTGACCTGGATTTTCAGAGATGTTTTTTTTTAGATGCTTTCCCCCCCCCCCCCCCCCCCAATGCAGTAAGGTCTAAGTGACTATGAAGAGTGGTGCAGACATCCTGAACTTAGGATGGCAGGGCTAATTTCTGAATTTGAAGCAGTATAGTTGAGTCATTGTCTCTGTCACTGCACTAACTGCTGCTGCTGAGAAACAGCTGTCTTGCTTTCAGGACACAGCCCGAATGATGCTGCATTGTTGTGCATAGGCATGCCAATTTGGTCAAAGATAACTTGGGTATCCCCAAGTGCTACCTTGCAGTATATAGACATGTCCCTTGTATTGGGACAGCCTACTGGACTTAGCCTCATAAAGTGCCTAAATCACTTTTTAAAATGGATTGTCATTTTAAGCTTCAAACATAAGCTAACATGTAAATACTTAAAAAAAAAAAATCTGAACCTTAGTGCCTAATCTTTAAGTGAGGATAAAATCCTAGTCTTAGGAGCATCTGTAGTGAAGGATAATGTTATGTCCTATACTTTTATCTAGAGAAACTTGCATTCCTGTGTAGCAATAAGGAAAAAAATAAAAATGGAAGATTGCATTAAAATATTTTTATATTTCTACTTATTTGTCTTTTAAGTTTGTGTATTCCAACACTTAAAAATACTGAGCTTCTGAAATAATTAAAAATATATTTCATCACTAACAGTCTAGAAATTGCTGTAGTAAATAGCAGTGGTTGTACATTTCATTCAGGCTTATCTTTTTCAATCCTGTGTTCCATATGAGGCACCTGATTTTTCCTTTGAAGGTGTCATGTTAGACTAGGATGCTTAATCACTCCAAACTGGTCAGGATAATCTTGGAGAGAGACAAGTCTAGTGTGAAGAATAAGCAGATACATCAGTAGATGGAACTCATATAATTGCTCACAGGTACATGTAAAAAACTGTTTCCCTGTTAGCCATTCAGTGAATTGTACCTAAGAGAAAAGCCATGCACAAATCTGAAAATAAATCAGTTTCCTCAGACTCAAATTCAGATTCCAATTCATTAAGGGGAATTGGAGAATATTTAGAGTAAGGAAAGTGACTCCTTATTTAGCAGCTCTGAATACTAACTAAAGTGTACCCAGATATCTTTCTATCTTTTTTTTTTTTTTTAAAAATGAACAAATTTAAAGTCAAGAATATTTGCAATGTAGCCTATAAACTCCTTAATGCTTAAATATATATACTCACTTACAACTGTCTTGAAATGGATCTTATTCTTCATGGTGTCTAGGCAAATTCCCATTGAGATGAAACTAAGCGTAGGTTTATAGTAGGATAGATATATAATGGTACAATTTCAAGTGTACTGTGCCAAAGTTGCTTTGGGCTAAATTGAAATGGAGATTGTTACTCTACTAGTAGTCCAGAAGAACTATCTGTTGGTGATTTTTGAATGGTTAGTAGTGACAAAAAGCAGATGAACTGCTTGTCAGTTGTCACTTTTTCTTGAGCCTTTAAGGACTATCATTATGCAGAACAGCAAATGACTTCTAATACCTTCTGCCATGTCTCTTATTTCCTTTATGCGTGGAATTTATCACCTCTAATGTATCACTATCTAATTTTATTTTGCAGGGGAACATTTTATCAAGGCTATTTATGTTCTAAGTGTGGAGCTGGAGCACACAAAGAATGTTTAGGAAGATTAGACAATTGTGGCAGAGCTAATTCAGGTGGTAAGTCATTCTTATTGTTAGAATACCATTTTTAATTAGGACATAAAACTTGCTAGATATAATTAAGGTTTAATTTACCTCTAATTTGTGTTTATTGTAACATACATACTTGTGAAACTACCATTTATAAGCACAATTAGAATTGCATTTAGAATTCATAAGGATTTTTATTGCTACTAAATCGAAATGTTTGAAAGCAGGAGAAAACTCTCATAGGTCAAACCCAATTTCTTCATCAATGTCGTATACAACAAGGAATTGCTCTCGTTTTAATCATATACTGCTCATATGTAACACCTACTGTACGGCATATCATCTATCATCCTTGTGGTTCTCCCTTTATGTCTATGTCAATTTTCATATTTTCCTCTCAGCTCCTAAAGCTGTTCGTGTTGCCTCAGCTTCCTCTTTCATCTCTTTGGTTTCCATGGTTTCTGTCCACTCAGAATATTCACAAAAAGGTGATTGATGGCTCTCTGCTTCCCACATCTAAGGACCATTTTTTTCCTCTTCTTTTAATAGATTGCTGTAGTCTGTGAGTTTCTTCCCCGGCTATTGTCGCTTTGCACTTCCCCTGTTGTTCTTCTGCTCTTTGGGACCTTAAGGACTCTTGACTTCAGCTACCCTTTGGTCTCCCTCAGATGAATCCAAATTTGACCTCTTCCCTTTATGCTCAGTATCGTATTTGTAATTCTCTCTCTGACATGTTCTGGATTTCCCACTGCTAATGCCCAAATGTTAGCTCTCATCGCTTGCTTCCCTCCTGCTTCCCTCCTGCTTCCCTCCTGCTTCCCTCCCCTCTTCAATTGGTGGCAGAGAGTTTGTTATACTCCAGCCAGCTAGTCACATAACCGTAGCGCCATTTTTCATTCTTCTCTCTGTCCAGGTTCTTAACTGTTTTTTCTTCTTTATAGAGGTGATTTGGTGCTGTTGGGGGGGACAATGGACAAACACCAACCCCCCCCCACCCCCCCCCAAATTTCCCTCCCCATTATTACGTTTGAATTTCTGTTGTTTGAATGTTTGTTGAAAGAGAAAAGCCATTGGAACACATGGTGATTTCTGGAAAGTGTTTCTGGAAAGTGTTTCTGTATATGTTAGGGAAGTTTCTAATAAATTGTCCTTCTTACTTCTCTAAAACCTGTACATTCCTATCCAGAATTATTTCATAATAGTTTGTGAAGTTTCTCATGTCTCACATATCTCACATAAGCTACTGCAACCTCCTCCATTGGGTTATTTTCTTTTTGACATTACTATCTACAATCTTTGCAAAATGCTGTTGTGGAGATAATCTCTCTCCCACTACTTGACTTACATCATGACTTCATCCACTGCTCTTCACTAAGCTGCTGCTTCAAGATTTTCTTTTAGCTTTTTGTTCCTTTCAAAATTGTGTAAGTTTGTTTCTGTCGTTGTCCCTGTTTGCATTACTTCTACTTGGATTTTGGCTTGCTGTGCTATTTGCCTGCTTCATTCTTTCATGAAATCATCAGGATGGCAGCTACTGACTTCTGCTGCAGTCGGTGCACTTTATTTTCTCAGTTTCTTTCCTGTATTGGAGATCTTCCATGCTGTCCTCCAAGTCCGGACTTTTAAAAAGAATCTTTCGTTGATCTGAAAACCATACAAGCAATCACAGTATTTTTCATTGAAATCATTTTTGGAATGCAGGTTTTTCATAGAACTTCTTATGGATATTCTAAAGAAAATAAGTATTTAAAATTATATTAAAAATTGAGTATTTTAAAGCAATTACATTTAAATTAATAGAGTGGGAAAAAACCACATACCATTCTTCACAAAAGAGCTATCTTCTGTGGTATAAACCACCCCTACTTCTACTTTTTTCTTTCTTTTGCACCTTCTGTTTTAATCGCTTTTGTAGTTTTTGTTTTAATTGGATAGCTGGCACCCCAGGAAGCAGAAGCTTGTCTTTCTGTTCCTCTGCAAAGATCTGTGGACACATATGGTACAACGTGTATCAGTAAGAATGACCGTAAATGTCTAGATAACACAAGGTCTGATTTCTTGCCGTTTTCCTGCATATATACTTAAGTAATGCTGTGCACTTGCTAGAGGGAACAAAGTAAAGAAAAAAAAAAATCACATTTCTGCTTCTTTGTAAGTGGAATAAATTATCCATTTACAACTTCAAAGAGCAGAATGTTATTTTGGATTTTACTTTAAATCATTGCCCTGATTTTTGTAAAATGAAACTGTACTGAGTCTTTTTTTAGTGAAGTTGTAACTGGAAGCAACAGGATTGTTAAGATACTGTTTTGTGTTACGTATTTAGCTTACATCCAGGTGTTCTGCTCTGTCCCCTCTTCAAATTTCTCTTTCTCTTTCCAGTCTATTTTTCTTCTATGCAAAGGCTCCCAGATGTCTGTAGCTTTAGTACAGAGTTGTGTATATCTTCCACCTGCTCATGAGGCAAAATGACAGGAGGTGCTAGGCTGTGGCTTCCTTACAGCCTGCTCTGAGAGTAGATCATAGCTGCAAAAACAAACTCTAAATTGCAGTTCTTGCCATGCTCCCCCTTGCTCTATGAATGAATGAGTATGGAAAGGACAAATGGTTTTTCCCACTTTGCTGAAAATGTGTCCTCTTTCCACCTGATGGGGGACTTCGGCCAATGAGTAGGAAGGGAAATCTTGAGATTTTTCTCCGCCATTTTCCGTTTTTACTCTTTATTTGCCTTTTTAAAGAAAGAAGTGTTGATTGAGCAGTGCTGCCCATTCATAATGTGCACAGAGTAAGGAAAGGTTTAAGGAGGGCTTTACCAGTTCCTGCTTCCCTATATGGTCCAGAAAGGGATGGGACAATTCAGACTCTTTTAAATACTGGTTTGTGCAGCTTGAGTATGAGTGATTTTCCAGAGCTATGTTTTCACTTTTCCAGAGCTATGCTGAGAAATGAGGTCTCCCATAAGTTATCTGCCATGCCTGCTAAGTTATGAAATATTATTAAAGGAGTCAGACACAAAGATTCCATGTAAAAGTCAACATTTTCACTGCATTTTGTGGAAAAAGTGTGCTCTACATGCACAAAATTCTAACATGGTTTTAATTTTGAAGCTTTTCCTTTTGAAATCTTTAGAGAAATTCATTTATGATAAATTTAATTTTTCTAGTGGTGTCATTTGCTGCCCCTGTGGGAAATTAGCAAAGGTGGCCTGAGAGTGCTATTAGATAAGAAATTGTAGAGCATAGTCGGAATGCTTCAATAGTAGCAAAATGCCTGGAACATCTATTGTATCGCTATGTATTTCTTTTGTTTCTAGGGGACTATTACAGCCTTTTTCACAGGGTATAATGGACATGAAACACAATCATCCTTTTAGGAAACTGGACATTATTATTCCCCAGTCAGGTGGTATTAGTTACGGCCACAGACACGGAATATATCTATATATCTATATATCTATATATATATCCCATGATGTATGTGTGGTCTGTTTAATCTGGTGTTCTGTCATTCTGCCAATGGTTGATTCCAGATGCTTCACAGGAAAGTGCAAATCCTCTGTGTGGTAGACAATGCCTAGGAATGATGCTACTTTCTTAATCCTGTTAGATTTTCTTTTTATCTTTTTTGGTGTTCTAAGAGTTTTTACATCTTGTTAATGCTTTTGCATAGATTCCCTATTTTTGTTGATAGAAATATCTAACTGCATTTCAGAAGTTTTGGAACAGTGAGTTCTGTAAAGTTTTTGTTTGGCTTTTGGTTTTTGTTGGGTTTTTTTGTAGGTTGCATATCTTATGCTGGTTATGTTTGACCTTTTTACCTTTGTAATTTAACGTGACTTTGGGTTTTTGTGAGAAGAGTCAAAGGAAGTCTTGACTGACTGCTTCTATATGATAAATTATTTTATAACTTCTCCTGACCTCTTATTAGTATACTCTCTGAACTGAATAGTCTTAATTTTTTTTTTATTATCTCTTCGTAAGTGGAACTTTTTCTATACCTCAAATAATTTTCATTCCCATTCTGTAGACCTCTTCTATTTCCAGAGTTCTATTTGAAAAGAGGTGATCAGAATTCAAACATTGCAATAAGAATATACCATTAGGTTTCTTAAAGGCGTTTGAATTTTCCTCAGCATTTTCTGTTTCTGTACAGTTTAAGATTTTGTTTTGTTTTTAGACCACTGAACAGATGTTTTTGCTAGCCTTCCTGAAAAGATGCTAAGAACCTCCCTGAGTGGATTAAATCTTTTTGTATTTCATTCCAAGTCACAGTTTGTGAAAATTCAAAAGACAGACATCCAAAGACAGATGAAACCTTTAGAATGACAAATTTAATAAGTGTCAGATTTAGATGATACACTTACGAGAGAAACATTGACAAAATCTGAAGATAAACTGCTGTGTTGTCATGCTATGCCTTATACACAAACATATGCCAGCTCTTCAGATGTTTTGCTTCAAAGAAGGCTAGTTCAACAGACTGTAGAAGTTGCAGTAATAAAAGATCCAGAGTTAATCAGTTGAATTAATAAATAGAACAAAATGTCTGCATTTAGCCCTTGTTTTTTTTTGTTCCTGCCCTTGTTGCCATAAATAGGCAGTGCCGGTAGAAGTCTTCTGTGCTCATTTCTGTCATTGTTGAGTTAACTTTTTTCCCCTGAAATGCTTCCCGGTCCATGCTCAAGTACTCCTCTGTATTTTCATATATTTTACTTTTATGCCCTATCACTTAGTTTTTCTGTGACTTGAAATCCTCCATGCCCCCTCTTTTTTGCTAATGTTCTGATGACCTCCTTCAAGTCTTATGAAATCCTTAAGCACAAGTATTACAAAATGGATGCACATATTTCTCCAACAGGGCCATTTATAAGGACGTATGTGGTGTTCTTTTCTCCGGTGGCTGACGTGGAGGTCTCCTCTTCCCTTTCTACCTCTTCTGGCTTCTCAACTGCATTCCTATGCTTTATTTCAAGGCACGGGACAATTTTACTTATGATGTGGGTGATGCTCACCCACTAGTTGGAAGGGTGTATATTTGGGAATGGTTAAGAGTGGGACTTTAAGCGAGCATGAGTAAGACACACCTTTAGTAGACAAAGGGAGAAACTGTCTCCCTCATTATTCTCACTTTCATTGTAGAGGTTGTTCTGTGGCCCTTGCAATTTCTGCAGTATCACTCTGCCCAGAACATACTGCGGAACTCCAGTCTGTTTCCTAGTCTAAAACAGCAGAACTAATAATCCATTTCTACTGCCAGACTGGAATTTTTCCAAGTCCATTCAATTATATTGAATTAAGTATTCTCAGGCAAATGTTTGCTGGTTCCACAGACTATTGAATATTTCAATTAGATGAACGGCCAGTAATGGTTCTGGAATCTCAAAATGTTTTGAATATTTTAAATATGGTGCCAAACCCACAAAATTTTCTTCTTTATATCGCTGTTCCCAGGGAATGTTGGAAGCATCTTTCATCAGGGCATAAATGGATTAGAAAAACATTAACTGGGCGTTTTTATAGTAATTTTTAGTGAACTTATGCATGATTCCTTTCTCCTTCAGATAATTCCATTTGAAAAAGTGCTACATTTCCTTAGGTGGAAAAGAAGTTTCTTCAAGTGTGTGATGAACTTGAAAGAAAATGTTACCATATGAATGGGTTAAGTTTAGAGTTGCTTTCATGTGGTAATGTGTATGCCCAATAATATAGTCCATGCTGTTTAGGTAATAACTGCTTGCTACAGCACATTATAGATTATTCATAAAAACCATGTGTTTTGACAACTAAAAAGAAACTAGCAGCTTTCACTGTTTACCTTTTTGCTGGCTTTATCAATAGTTGCAAAATTGCTGGCTCTCCTTCAAACCTACCATGTCAACAGCATTGAGAAATAAATGCTCAAATCCGAGAATGTTCATTGGAGTTATACCGCTTTTTATTTAACTGCAACAAAGGTTGAGCTGTATTGTTCAACTAACCATCCTTGCTCAACCTGAACAAAAGTCACTTAGGGGGCTTGATATTTTGTGCAGAGTCCTACACTATGGTACTTCTAGGTCAAGATTTGCTGTTCTTCTGATTATGCAATGACTGGCTAAATGACCGGAAAGGAGCAGGTAGTCCCACAGCTCCTTCAAAGTGGCTTACTTTATAGTTCTGCATTTTAAATATTTTGAATTTTATTTTAAAATAGGAAGGTGAGTAGTTTACTACATATCCTTTTTATTTACTCTCCATTTAGTTAGCATGTAAATCCAGCTGCTCTGTTGCAACCCTGAGGAGCAGCTTATTCCCATTTTCCGATCTGTGCTCCCTCACTTATCAAGGCCAGCTGCTGCTCCTGTTGCTTTTGTAGTAAAATATAATTATCAAAATGTGACCCAATGGTATCATGGCCTCAGCGAATAAACAAAAAACCTAAAAATTGTGCTGAACTATGCAGTAAAAGTAGCTTGCTTTCAGAACTGAGAACTCGCTCACTTGATATTTCATTGGCACATTGGTGATGAGCAGGAACTTGAATTAAAATTGTCATGTGTAAAGTATCTGCTGGTGGATATCCTCAGACATTCATTTTTTTTCTAAAAATAGAAATAAATAGAAATGAGATTTTTTTGCTCTTGTACTTGTGTAAACATTTGGAAAAAAGATGTCTTGGGAAGAGAGGAAGCAATTCACATAATTCAATACAGAATATTCTGAAATACAGGAATATTTAAACTGTAATGAAATAACAAGACAGGCATAAGTCTTGTTTTTTGAATAGGCTTTTATGTGGAAATACAGATACTGGATATTTTTCTATTCCTGAAGTGTTAATAGTGAAGTCACAAATGGCATTTCGATCCGTCAGTGTTGGCAAAGTTTTGGGCTTTCTTTGTAATCCAATCCTCACACACC
>NW_009226988.1:17130-21801 GCF_000690835.1 Fulmarus glacialis | reverse complement strand
GTTGTTGTGGCCAAAGTGCAGGACCCTCTGCAGTCCTCTGAGTGCTGTCCTCTGCAGGCGTAGAAACAGTTTGGGATTTATTTTTAATTTCCATTTATTCTGATTATTGCACTTCAGTGACAAGTTTGTTAAAGTTATCTAGGAACAGTGAAAGCGGAAAAATCTTTTTTTATTTTCTTCTGATCTCTAACTAAATTTTTGGATGTAAGAGGATGAGATTAAACTGGCTTTAAAATTTTGCATGACCTGGTTACCAAACCCAAACAATTCAGTTTTTAATTCCAGAAAATGCTGTGCTTTTTTAATATGTCCATTTGTAATGTAAACAAGTTGGATAACTTAATTTAAATGGCAATAATCCACAAGATTTGAAGAGGTGCATATTTAGTTGAATTCCAGTCTGTTTTTTTCCCCAAAAAGGTCCAACATAAGTAAGAGCAAGATTTGATACTCATTTAATTTAAAAAAATAAGACTTATTTACCCTTTCTAGTATAACAAAAGAGGAAGAATGTAAACATCTCACTTGAAATATCGTTGAGGTAGATATATCTACAAATTGGTAAAGGGAAGTGCAAATTCAGTTTAAAATCTGTTTATCAATATGTTTGATTATCAATCACTGAGTAATCCTTTCTTTAATAATGAAAATACAGATGTAAGTAAGGATAAATTGATTCTCTAAATATAGATTCTCTAAATATTCTGACGATTTAAATAATTGAACTTTGATTTAAACAGCAATTTAGGTGATTCTGTTTGATTTCTGTTTGATTTCTGTTTGATTTAGTTTGATTTACATTCATCCATCCTGCTTCCAGAGGTGGGAGTGGCTCTGCATGCCACCCGTTCTTCGCTCATGCAGTTATTCCTTGGCTTAGCATTTAATTATTATTGCATCAACAGACTCTTCCCATCTCCAGTATGTAAACAAGCATAAGCGATATTGCATATCATACATCGGAGCAATGTGTGGCAATGGAAACCAAAGACCTCTCTGAGCTTTACTCGAGGTTTCCACCTACATGAACCTGTAGAGCAGAAGAGCTTCTGTCTGTCCTGGGAGTCTGAGGGATCTCTCAGACAATCCTGTCTCACTGCTTGCTAAGGACTTTCTGAGTAATGCTTGTCACCAGAAGGGATCTCTTTTATCTCGGTTGCTGCCAGTGGAGCTGGGTGGAGGAGTTCTGTGTTCCTGTCAAGTGCCCTTGGGAATTTGCTAAGCACCGTGGAAGTGACCTAAATCTCTGCTTTTATCATACAATTAACATCATAACTTAGGCGTGGAACATGCCTCATTGTTTGGCAGTTATCTTGAATTCACCTTTCAACACCAAAAGCTAAAAAAGAACAGAGAATGTACTTAGCAGCAAACCGCAGATTTACAGTACAGAAATAAAATGAAAACACTGCTAGTGTCTACCAGTAATTTAGGTAAACTCCAAGCAAGCGGTTTCTTTTATCTGTCACGCTGATGGGGTTTTTGTGCAGCCCTGTGACTGGGCATCAACCTTGCACACAGATGCTGAGTCCTAAGGTTTCCCTTTGTGGAGGAAGACCCATATTTGAGGATTGGTACTCAGACTGGGGGATGCCGTTCAAATTTACATTCGCTTCCCCTCTCCAGATTTCTGTGAGTGTAACTTAATTAGTAAGTTGATCTTAACCTTTTCCTGCTGCTGCTTAATTTTTAGAAATGCTAACAACCTTTGGGAATGGTTAGGTGGAGCTATTCCTGTCTAGACAGTAAATACAGCTTAATGACTGTCCTGGTCTTTAAACAATCTTTAACTTGTTGTGAAGTACATGCTCCCTTATGCTTAGTAGCACAGGGGGCACCTTCAGCATCCTGACCTCTTTTGACATAGAAAAATCCCCTTTGTATAAACAAATATGTGTATTTATTAGCTACTAAACCTTACTCAGATCTTTAAATGCAAATCGTACATGACAGTTTTTACTAATGCTCAACGGAGGCCAGACAGGGTAGTAAACAAACCCTCTCAGGTTGTAATGGATTTGTGGGGACTGACCCCAGCTTCATCTTTCAGGGATACTGGGACTGTATTACTCTTTCTCCACCTGCTCTCCAAAATGTGGGAGCTAATTTAGCATAATCTGCAGAGTCTGGGGAGTTATTACTGACCTCTGTGTTTGGTTTCAAAAGGCACCGTTCTTTATAGAAGTTTGAAGCCAGACATCAAAGTATTAATTTTGACGGACACTGAATTTCACAGAAATTCTGAGGGAGTTGTCAAAATGTGAAAGCAAACATCACAGACGAAAAGCAACCAAATGCTGGTTTTAGTTACTTTAATCTATTCTGGTTTTGTATAAACACATTTGTGATGTTGCTTAGTGCTGGCTGTGTACTCTTTTGGACATGAAGATGTCCTTGATTCCTGTCTCAGGCACTGTTTCTTCTCACTTCATCAGAAATTGGTCCTGATTGACAACAGACATTTGTGTTTTTAAACTGGCTGTTAGGAATAGTCGCAGTGCCACAAAGAAAAATAGGAGACATATGTCCCTAGAAGTGTGTAGTGAACGTAATCTATTCAGAGTAGTAGTTTCCAGTGGGCTCGCAGCAGGGAAACTTAAACACATGCATCGAAGGATTCAAGAGTCAGTCTTCATCTGCTTATCCTAAAAATGTGTGCTTTTAAAAAAACCTCATCTATAGAAGTCTTTCATAATCTATTGCAGATTTTACTTAAACCTTTGCAAATAAACTTCTGTAACTCGCTTTGATGAGATGGTTGTGTCTGCGACTGTCTTTGCTAATGTTCAAGATTAAGGTGCCTAGGTTTATGTGTAAAACTTACTTTTTTAATGTAGATTAAAATATGAACAAAGTAAGTGCTGTACTTATTCATGTTCTATGACAGCCCACACAAAGAAAACGGGAAAGTTAAGACTCAAGGTCTATTCTATAATTCAGGGTTTTTACTGAAATTTGAAGGCAATTTAAACCACCTACTTATTTCAAAGGTAGTATCGATAGACCACCTGCTGTTGACATGCACTAAGAAAGATGGAAGGATGTAAATGAGTTTTAGTGATTTGCCTGCCTTTGAATACAAATGAGGCTAACAACCTCCCATCCTGCACTCTGGCAGTCAACTACCAGAATGTTTTCAGCGTGCTTTATTGGAAAGTGAGTGTTGTCATCATGAATTATCATTAGACTTTGTTGTTGTTGATGAGTACTTGTTAGCAGTGGATAATTCAAGTGTAATTCAGTTAGAATATTTCAGGTATGTCACTAACTATGTATTTTGTAACCGGCATTTGACAAGGAAAACTACTTCCAGCTGAAACTTGGGAAGACTTCTCTTACCTGCACATAGGTGGCTGTTGAAGGATTTGTGGTGAAGAGCGAGATTTAAGCTGAATTAGCTGAAAGAGGGAAGAGAGTAGAAGACTGCCTATCCCTATCCTATGGTCGTAAATGTGATCTTCCAAGCTCAGTCAGAGTTTTCAGTCTGTCCAGGGAAATGTGTAAACTTGTCTAACGGTTGTCGTGCTTTTCTTTTGAGAACACCAGGAGACTCGGAAATTAAATCAAAGATTACAGAAATGTCTGTAAGTTTTTCTTTTAATGCGGATGCAGAGGCCTTTGTGATGAAGACATTATTTCTTCCAGTGGCCTAACAAAAAACTAGGAAGCAAACGATTAAGAGCAGGAAGAGCTCCGTCACTTTTTGGGCCGATGAGATAAAAATCTGAACAATCGGGACTGTCCCTTTGGAATAGCGCAGTTGGCTGCTGGGGGAGGTTTTTGGACTGATTTCCATTCATTGTTTTCAGTGACCCTCCTTGAAGAGCCTGAAAGACATTTTTAAAGTTAGCAGCTCTTCTTTCTTCACTTGTGAATTTTGAAAGCACTCCACTGTGATTTATCTGTGGTTGCAGACTGCCACTGGCTGTCTCCTCCCATAGTATCAGCCATCCTTTGAATATTTGCCACCTATTCCTTGTTTATGCATAGCTTCAAAAGCAACAGTTGTCACAAAGAAACGGGCTATCCTAAATGACTGTCTTTAAGATCATAGGTCAAAATGGAAAATGAAGGTTCGGGGATAATTTGATAGCACCAGATACTATCCTAATGTCTTCGTAAACCAATTATACAGTTTAATTCAACACTATAAAACTTCCAAGTCAAAGAAATGTCTGCTTGTCCTTAAATGGGCAGCTATCATAGCAGTAATTTGCTTATGAGATGCTTTTCTTTCTGGAAGACTAGTCTGTCTCGGTTCCTATCAAAAATAAATCAATTTCCTGTGGAAACTGGCATAAATCTTTCAGATTGTTTCTTCGTGTTTTTGCAGCGTTTGTTGGAGTTGCTGTTAGCTATAGCTGGGTATTGTCTCCTGATGAATTGTAGCAGAGGATGAACAAAACAATATTAATCTGTTTTTGTTAATCCTGTTTTGTAATTAAATACATCTTTCATATAAATTCTGTTAAGATTTGAATGAAAGGGGATTTACGGAAACATGACTTGCTTTTTATAAGATAGTTTTAGGATTATGAAATCAACACTGGGAAAAAGAAAAGTTTGACTTACTCACAGAGCAAAAGATTTTCTCTTTGTTATTCCTGCTTTGCTGGTGCTATGAAAAAAAACATAGTAAGAGCATTCAAGCTGGGTTGCCTGTGGTTTAAC
>NW_009226988.1:0-17099 GCF_000690835.1 Fulmarus glacialis | reverse complement strand
CACTCTTTCTCCCCAAAATCCCCACAGCAAGTGACCTTGTCAAACGAAAGTGTGGAATAATGGGAGGCAGCCCAGGGACTGTGGCTCATTTACAAGCAGCTGTTTGCTACTGTCAGAACAAAGGCAAATCAAAGTTGCATTAACGGGGTATGACAGGCACAGTGAGCAACTCCCCAACAATGTTCATCCTCTTGTGTTGTTCTGGTTATAATACTGGTTTGCCTGAAGGAGAAAATGGTCATAAGGTCAAGTCAGACATGTATGTTTTCAAAAGCCGTTCAAAATTGCACACATTTTTCAGCTGATCAACTATTGATGTTTTTTAATAAAACTGGCATAACGGCAGAAAAATACATATTTATGTGTGTGCCTGGCTTTTTGTATGACAATTAGAGCCACACAGAGAATCAACAATTATGTCTTCACAACAAGATAAGTTTATAGTGTCATCTGGCCTTCCCCTCTTGTCTGATTCAGCCGGTCCAAGAACTAAGGCAATTGTAGGTAATGTCACTTTTGAATTCCTATATGGCATCCACCCACGTTTGGAGGATCACTCTGTCTTCTGCATAGCTTTTGTAGTTTACTGCTTGACTAGAACTTTTCTCTGCACCTTGCAAAATAGCACCGAATTATCAGACCCTTTGGTAAAGAAGTTATGTAAATGACATACAACCTTCCTTGAATTTCTATTAAAGTGTACCCTGAACCCCGAGAAACATCATGAGCAAGGTCTACTCGACTTAGTTGAAGTCTGGTAATGTGTAGTTATTGGGAAAACTCAACACCAATAAAGAGCACAGGAAACTTCTTATGGAATAATGGAAGTTTTTAGGCAAAAAGGGCAAGAATCCAGCATATGAGTGAGCAGTACTCCCTAACCATTACTTAATGGAGTACACAGTAGGTGAGTTTTTAGCCATGTGAATGAGGCTGTTGCATAACTTGAGCCTGTACCGCTCAACATCAGTCTGTCATCCAGAATCATTACGAATCAGTTAGATTTGCTGAGAACATGTCTGGGAAAGGCTTGGGAAGAAAGGAAATTCAAACAGAAAGGACGGGAGAATTGCTGGACATGAACTTTATAACAAGGCACACAATAGGCAGCACATATCTCAGTGTTTATTGTACCTCATGTAGGGTGATAAAGGCTGAAGGCAGAGTGACTTTAACAGTCCCTGAAGTGCAGTATTCCCCGAGAAATACACAGTTTAAAGTGCCCTACAGCCATTATGAAATTTATAAATAAAAATAAGGAAAGTGGTAAGACTTACACATTTATTGGGCAAATGGATATGAATACTACATCATTAATAACTGGTCAAAAAGATCTATTTGTTCCAAAAAACAGCTGAGAAACAGTCTTTTATATTTAGCAAGTATTTTACTACTAAATTCCTGAATTGCTTGATTATTTTTTGATAGGGAGAGGGAGATTAGAAAGAGGAAGAAGAGAAAAATGTTTTTAAAGTAAAATATACTGTAGATTTAAGGCAACTGTGGAATACATTTTGGTGATGGCATTTGACATCTGCTATATTTCAGAATTCACGATACGATAAACTCTTTTAGAATTTAACAATTTGAAGTGCAGTTACTTCATTTTCAGCCTAATTTGCAGTTTAGTTAGGTATGTCGAGAAGGTACAGACAAGAATAATGTGGATAAAGGCCAATTAAGATATGGCCAGTGTATCTCCTAACTTTTAGAGACAGCGTGCTTGAATTCTAAACATTTAGGGTAAAACTTTCAAAAGTGCAGTGGCTTGCATGCATACAAAGTTGTACTGACAACATCTTTTAAAGTGCTAACATGAATGTGAATTTAATTTAATTTATTCTCACAAACTTGCAGTTCTAGCTGTATGTGTTATAGTATCATGTACAGGTGCCAGCCAAGATTACGGCTCCATTGAGCTCTGCTCACCCAAAAAGTTCTATATTTATCAGCATGGAGAGCTTGTCGAGTTTCCTCTTTCACTGCCGTTATCAAATGTTTTGAAATATTCAAAACCTTAAGTGATATTGAAAACTTACTCAGTGTCCAAAACACATTGTGTATTTTGAAGTGAGAAATAGAACTGTACTTGTAAAACTGTGCTTGCATTTAACTTAACACTCAAAATAGAAGAACAAAATTTGCATAGGAAATTTGATAACACTAATTTATTTCTTTGAAAGGTTCAGATTTCTTGTACTATTCTAGGTATCACACAATGTGCAGCAGTTTTGTATCATCACCTTATAGTCAGTATATTTAACAGTAATTAAAGAAATGGAGATTTTATTTTGTTGTGTATCAATCTGTTAAACTCAGATGGCAATATCCTAAATTCCTTTCAGTTAATGGTCCTACTCTTGCTGGGAAAGGAGGACATTTTGTACATTACTTTGCTTGAATAGTGCTAACAGACTAGCAGATGGTCACTTTCCAACTGGTTTGCCTTGAAAAAAGAAATTAAAACATTATAGTGCCAGGGAGAGATGTTGTAATGTGTCCCTTTCAAATTAACAGGTCGTTTTTTCTACTATTTTATGATTGTAAAATAGCTCAATGTCACATAAAAGGTTAAAAGCTGGTGTAAATGGCATCATGGGAAATTTGAAATAAATAGGGTCTCATATGGTTTATGGCTCTATACTTGAACACACAAGGAATATATTTCTTTCCTTGAAAAGGCGTTCTGTAAGAGCTTGCCATGTTAATATGAATTGTGGTCACAATAGATTCTATTTAAAGTAGTTTTAATTCACAAGGTAATATTTTTTTGTTTACTAAATTACTCCTTGCAAAGGCCACTTGTTCAAACTGTTTGCAAGCCTAAGAGAAAATGTGATGTTTTCAGAAAAAAATTGAAGCCACAGAGTCCAGTTCATTGAATTATTCTGCTGGTGTCTTAGCGGTTACTTTTCGTAAAGCACAGACCTTCAGAACTGATTAAGTTTTAGACTCCAAACTCTCAGGTATTTCATATTGGTGCCAAATTTGTTTTTCGTGGTAAAACTGACTCCAGTATGATATTCTGCGATGTCCTAGTTCCAGCAACCCTACTGAGCAAGACTTGAACGAATTTAGCTCCTGTGTCTGTCCCACTGTCTGGTTTATTGCTATGCAGGTGAAGAAAGGTGATGGGAAAGCCCTCGTAAAGCTTCTCACTAGCTACCTGGGTGAGATAACCCTCGGTTCTTCTTCTGATACCCTGTCACCTGTGGCTGTTACAGGGTTAGTGTCCAAAGACTAAGAGGAGATGCTTAAAATTGACCTGTAAAAATCGAAGGGTTTCTGCTTTATAAGTCTGTAAAATTGTCATGACAATGGGAAATGTTTTGTCTTTCAAAATCATTAGCAGTGGTAACCTTTAAAATTATCGGTCCCATGCAGCTAGGATGTTTTTATGTTGAATCTGATACCAAGACAATTTTCATTTTTGTTTTAAATGGGGGATTGTGAACTACATCTAATTCCATCAGGGACCTGGAAGGAGAGTTGGGAAAGAAAAGAGCCGCTGGAACATTGTCCTGCACCCAGAGCTTGTCCCTCAACATAAAGTTTGTGTAATTTTCACAAAGGGGAGTGCTGTGGTTTGCTGGTTTGGAGTTTGTTTTCAGTCTCGTCCTACTCTCCCAGAAAGAGGCCTATGGATAAGTTGCCTATAAATGAGCATCACAGCCAGTTTGTTTCAAAGTGCCTTTAATTTTTTATTTCTGTTTTGCTTCCAGTCATCTTTGCTTAATATAGTTGGTAATCTGTGAGGAAATACAGAACACATTGCCTGTGTTTCTCAGTAGATGAATAGCAATGGTAACTGCAAAAAGAGGCTATTCAGATAGGTGATGAAGCCTGAAGATATAATTTCCCTAAAAGCTAGCTTAGGCCAATTAAAATTAATAACCATTTCTCATAACTACTGCAGGAGAGAGTTGTGGATATTTCTGCATGATACTGTACAGGGACATATTAAAATTGTGTTTGAGCTCAGAACTCTTCGGAAACTGCTTATCTCGAGTTTAGCGGTACCACGCCCAACCTAATAAACCAAGATCTGGCGACAGTCGATGGTCAGCGCAGCGCTTCCCTGCAGCACAGCTTTTGGCCAGTTTGAAGTACAGCCAGCGAATTGAAGTTTGCAGCAGCAATGGAGGCAGCATGCCCGCTGCTGCGCCATGCGGGCTAGCACAGACATAAAGAGGTGGACACCCTTGGCTTCCACCACTATGGGGCAAACTGCCTCCGTTTCGGTTCATACCATATGAGTAACAAGTTGATTTCAGATAAAGAACCAGTAACGCCCTGCAAAAATTGCCCGCATAATAGCAAAGTTTACTGAAGTCCAGGGATTAGTGTTGTAAAAAATAAGAAGTTTGAAGGCTTTTGAAAACTGCAGGAGTCTATGCAAAAAGGTGAAGACAAAAGATGATGGATAGAGACTGTTCAAACAGAGGACATAGAAGTTCTAAAGCACTGAAAATCAAATTGACCACCTCAAAAATTGTTCAGAGGAGAAATACCAGGTTGTTATGGCTTCCTACCAGCAGAAGAGACGGGGGTATTTTTTTCACAGTGGATTATGATGGAGAAGGGTCTGGGTAATATCCTCCAGCATGTTGTGTCACTGGGAAAGCCAGTGACACCGTTCTTTGAATCTCGAAGAATGTGAAACTCTTGGGGACAGAAATAGATTGTCACAGAGATGTTTAGCCCTAAAGGTTCAAGATCACTGAAATTTAGCAAAAGACATAAAAATAAACTGGTTGCTGTCATTGTGCTCAGGAATCCAGATTAATTTTTCAAATAAGAACAAAATAGTGGTAAGAGCGTGCCATAGTAAATTATCTGTAAATCAGCTAAAGGGCTTTTTTCTTCTGATGGATGCTACATGCGTATTTTGCAAATGAACGTGTTTATACCCAAATGGCACATTCATTTGCTTTTGCGTTATCTTTTCTCATGGAAACCTTTATTTGTCTTTTTTATTTTTTTTCCTTAAGGTGATTGAGTTTTAGAAGCATATAAAGTGATACAGATATTAATATGCATTATTGTAATTGGCTGTAATTAATCCATAATTGTACCTTTTTAACTGGGATGACAAATACGGGGGCTTCAGTTTTTAAATTATGTAGGAATAATTCTTCCTATATGTGATTTAGGTTTTATAGCTGGAAGAGGTATTTGGATTAAAGAATATTTTGAGCAATAGGAGTCCATTTCAACCTGAATTATCTCATGATGCTCTGATCCTATGAACTGTTGTGGAACAACGGTCAAAGTTGAATTTGCCTGAGCTGTCTTAGCTACCAAACACCTACATTGTCCTTCCTGGGAAGAGGAATATGGACGGGATTTGGGTTGGGTTCGGAGGAGGGTTTATTTTGGTTTTGATTGAGCCTGCTCTGGAACAAGCATTTATTGCTTGTTATGCATTGCATGTCTACAGATCTGTTGAACAAAGGTTTTTACCAATGTCCTTAGTTTATGTTGGAATAGTTGAGTATTACAGCAGAAAAACTGTCACACCATATGTTTTCTTGAGATGCTTGGTTTTTCTACCAACCAAAAAAAAAAGATATGACAGTTACTAGAGTCAATAAAACTAAATAAATAGCTTTCTTTGAGTAGTAGCTGAACAGACAGAAGAAAGTGCTGTTAACATGTTATACCCCTTTGAGTAATGGATAAAAATAAATTTGTAAATTACATTTACCCAAATGTGGTGTCATGACAAATTTCAGGAATTATATAGTTGGTATCCAGAGTGTCCCATTGAAACTTGTATCCTGAGCTGAATCCTTTGCATTCTTTAAATACTGAAAGAAACAAAGATCATTGGAATGGCATATAGTAAAGGATTAAAATCACCAGTGTTTTATCGGTCTTGTTACTTTTAACGTATTTTGGTAACATTAAATTTATAAAAATATATTAAAGAAATTGGTCTTGGTGGTTGTTGCTTGGAATAGGATTAGGAATTAAAAGAAGTTTTATCCTTTGGTAAAATAGCAAGGAGACAATCAACTAGTTGCAGCGTTTCAAACAAGGATCAGTTGCAGTTCTTCCTTTAGAAACCTTTCTGGTAACCTTTTTCTCTCTGTTGTCCCTAAAGAGAGATTTTAATTTTTTTTCCGTTCCACAATCCTTCCCTGTCTCTCTTTTGCTTAAAGTCAGCTGGGAACATAATGTACTTGCCTGTTGTTCCTCCTATTTCCTTACTTTGAAGATACTTCCTCTAAAACCTGCTTCAGGATTTCTTGAAGGATGAGATAGAGACACTAATACAGCTTTTTCCCCTTTTTGGCCTTCCTGGTACTGAGAATTGCTTATGCTGAAAGTTTGGTGTGTGTCCAGTGGCAATGTGTGATTACACCAAAAACAGAAGGAAAAAACAAGTTTGGCTATCTTTGTAAAAGGTAATTATCATCGCAGAGGAAAAAGACAATGATACAGTAAGCTATCTGAATGACTTGGCATGGGGTCAATTTTTAATCTATTTTGTTGTGCTTTTGAAAGCATTTATTTTGTCGTGTACCTCCCTTTCCCAGTTCATCCTTTCGTAAGCATCTTACATGTCGACGAATGAAATTAAGGGCTGATTCCTCTTCCAGGAGGATGTGCTCAGGGGAGTAGGAGCACAGGGGAGCTAGAAATTCCTGGGACTTGTGACAGGCAGAGATAACCAGGCTCAAAATGTTAGCAACAGTAAATTAGGAATGCCTTTCTAGTAAACACAGCTGCTGAGACCTTCCAATGCCACGATCAAGCTGGTCGGTCCCATTTCTAATCCAAGAGTTGATGGCAGTCTACTGGAGCTTGCTAGTTAATGACGGTCTGCAGAGAGGAGGCGGATGGCGCTGGGTGCCGCGGTGGTGGGCCCCGCGCGGGCGAGCTCACTGCCAGTTACAGGGTTGCCTGAGAGGAATAGAAAAGCTACTTTCTCAGTCTCTGACCAGAATGCATGATAAGGCTTGATGTCAAAAAGGGCAAGATTGGGCTCACAGCAATTATGGCAGAAGCATACTGGTTTCCTTGACAACCAGATTGAGGATTCTTTGTGATTTATTATTTACCACTTCAAACTCTCATTCTCTGATTTAATTAGGGAGAGGGATTTCCATAAGTCCCCTCCCTTCCAAATTCGAATACC
Source organism: Fulmarus glacialis (assembly GCF_000690835.1). Taxonomy (NCBI): domain Eukaryota; kingdom Metazoa; phylum Chordata; class Aves; order Procellariiformes; family Procellariidae; genus Fulmarus; species Fulmarus glacialis. The sequence continues at coordinate 9,955 of NW_009226988.1, read as the reverse complement.
CCTGCACTATTGTTAGGACCAGCTACACCTATTCCAATTGACGTGGCTCTAAACCAACTACAAATTAGGCTCGGTACTTAGTGTTTGGAATTTTAGACAGGTCGTTCAGACAGCAGTTAACTGAAATTCAAGGGGTATTATGTTGGGCGATGACTTGTTAATCTGTGCTTACTAGGAGGGATAGACATTTGCACTCACCACCTCCCCAACCTCCCCCCTTCCAGTTTTTCAAAGGCAAGGGACTGCAACAAGTGATACTTCTCAATTGTCCTTAGAGCTATGGGAAAGATAAAATAGTATCTGCAAGTGCCAGTTTCCCTTGCTTGGCCAATTCACATTATTTTCTCCTTGAAGGCTTTATTAGCAATACATCAGCCACTGTTGTGTAAGCAAAGAGTGTATTTTGATACTTGGGAGGTTTTTTACTACTACCAGTTGGATAGGTATTTAAAACAGAAATCCTCTCCTAAAATGTGGCTAAAGATGGGAAGTACAGTTAATCTGCTCTAACTTCACATGTATTTCAAATACGTATTTCCCACATTTATAAAGCAGTGGCTGAATCGTGACCTACAGGGCCTGTTCTAAATTTAGTAATTCAGAATAGAATTTTGAACACAATAATATATATAATAGAGATTTTTATTCAAATGTCATTGGCAAATCTGCGTCATTATATATCAAGACTGAAATTGGGTCCTCCAAAGGGCATTTTTTCTTTAAGTACTTTCCTGGGTTGCATATTTTTTATTTCATATTCAGCATGAGGTGTCTGCTGCATTTAATAAAATAAAATGAAGGTCACAGAAGATCGCTAGTTTTCCCATAATGTGTCCCAGTAGATGACTGGAAAAAAGGTAGTGATTGAAATGGGTTGAGGATCTTCCATGCAGACTACATAGAAAATTTGTGTTATTTTTTAATTATAGGGAGGAATTTTAGTTTTAATTGTGTTTATTTCACTATGTATAGTCTTTCAGCTGTACCACCCCAGTTTTAATTTCAAAAGTTTATACATGTTTTGTCATCTTTACCGCAGGGAGTTCCTGAAGTGAGTCAATAGGTGTTGCTCTTCCCTTGGTGGGCTGAACGTGAAGCTCCTTGAGTCAATAAAAAGACTTACAGACCTAAATACTCTTGTGTCAAGTCCTAGCTCACTAATGCACCAGTGCTCCATTAGGCTGTTGAGGGAAACTGACTGCTGAAGATGCTTCTTTAAAATGGAGTAGTATAATGAAGCTCATTAATGCATTTTTCATTAGAACAAGAATATTGAGTGTCCAGGTTAAATTCTAAGGAATCTATCCTGCACTCGCTGAGGTTAATGACAAAGCTCCCAATGACATTAGTGATGTAGGATGAGAACTTAACTGGGGTAATTAAGATTCTGCTTACCTAAAATTCCCTATTATTTTCAAGTAGATAAAATATTACAAAATTACTACTATGAAGAGTTGTATAATGTTGGATCTCAACACATCCTTCAGAGATGACAGCATTTCAGTGGGAGATAATACTATTTCTGTATTTTGCATTGGATTCATAAAGTACCCTTGTAATCTTCTAGAGGCTTGTGTATATGAAAACCATCGTCATGAAAAATAGGGTTCTTCTTGGTTTTGGAGTTCAAACATTGTCTTTATTGTGGATTTAAAGATAACATGGGCCATACATTGCTGAAACCCAGTAAGGATCTGGACTTCAAATTCAGCAGTGGCAGAGACGGAAAAGGCACTGCAGTTCTACTGTGGGTTGGTATCAGTTGCAGAGAGTAGTTTCATTAAATACAGCTTGCTCTGCAGTAGTGCAGACTTACTAAAATCGCTGTTTGTACCAAAAGAAATGCAGCTTGCTTACTGAGTAGAATAGATAGGATATCCAGCTGTAGTGCCTTTCAGGAAGTCTAACGCCTCATAAATGATTATGTCAGGATGCCTAATTTAAATAGTTACCCTAACACCTGCTCATTCCTGCCTCCTTTGGACACCCCTAACCTTCTCCTTCCCTCCTTGGCATCCCCGGAAGATTAACAACTCCCTCCTCCCCCCCTCAATCCCCCCGCCATAACGGCTGCTTTGATCACGCTCTGAGCTCGCTCTGGAAATTATCTTGATTAATAAAACTCACCGCTGTACAGGAAACAACAATGTAAACGGATCGACGGGCGGAGAGACCCCGTGGGTGCGAGCAGAGGCTGGCAGTCAGCCAGGCAAGGCTGCCTTTGCCGCGCCGGGACAGCGAGGAGGAGGCAGCCCTGCGGGACCCGCAGCTCCTGGGCAGCCCCGGTGCTCCCTCCCGACCCGGCGGTTGGATCGGGAGCCGTCCCCTCTGACTTGCAGAAGCCGTCCGCCTATTTGTACACCTAAATAATGTATCAGGAGAACACGGCGCTTTCGGTAGGAAAGTGTCGGTTTAGGTGGTGTGGAAAAAAGTGGAGCAATCAGATCTTTTATACTTCACAGCTGCCTCTCCTGAAATACTTGCTTTAGATACGTAGAGAAAGATTTTTTTTAAAAGAAAACTGTGACCCGGTACGGTGAAGCACTATGCAAAATGCATTAATTAGTGAGGAAATTACTTCACCTTCCACATCTGTAGTACTGGTGCAGTACTTCTCTCTTGCTGGATATTGAGCTTATACTTGAGCACCTAATGATGATTTTTTCCCTGGTCTAGTGCAGAGCTTTCCTAGTCCTTTTCTTTATTATTGGTTGTATTAAGATCAATGAACAACTTTGGAAGCACAGTCTTTCAGCTATTAGTTGTGTGCTTCTAAATGGAAGTAATGAGCAAATGCAAAGTTTTCCTTCCTGTGTTGTGTTACAGTGTGTATTCATCCCTTTTGTTACTCTCTAATGTAAATAGCATTAATTATGGAACTCCCATCACATAATTACAGAAAATGGTTTACTTTCTGTCTTAGTACTCAGAGATTTCAGGAATCCTGATTTTTCATTTATTTCATTTGAGCATTCATTAGCTGGTTCTCTAAAAGCTGAGAGCATTCTTGCATCCACATTGTGACAGTTGGGGGGGACCCACAAATTCCAGGATTAAAAACCAGAATCCAAATTCAGAAGCCCTGAATTTGAGTCCAGGTGGAATTTAGCGATCTTGTCACTTTATCTCCCTTGTCTTTCGTGTTTGCAATAAGGCATATGGATATGCAGTTCCTTTATAGGTGATTAACAGCAGTTTGACAGGGTAGCAGAGGTGGATATTTCCTTTATTTGCTCTGGAAGCGGTACCTCTATTGCCATTCTTACTCCCTGCTGCCCAGGGAGCATGGTAGAACTGCATATATTCATTAGGACTTCTAAAATTACGTGTTTATTTATAAACAATTAAATAGTTTTCCTTTCATCATGCAATTTAGTATTCACAGGATGCTCTCAAGTATCTATGTAGGATTATTCCATGATTCCTGGAATGTGCCAGAATCTTAAGTTTGTTGTAGAAACTGTGTATGGTATATCCCTCTCCTCTCTGTAATAGTCTTTTAGAAATCCACAAATATTTCATAGAAGGTAAGGTCAGGAAGAAAGGCTTTCACTCTGACAGGCATTTTCTGAGATTGCTTGCTACTCTAGTCTCATATCTATTTGTGGGAATATTTGAAGTGATGGCACATTTACCTTAAAGTACATTCGTCACATTGCTCTTCTCCTTTTTTTCAAAAGGTATGACTGTGTGTTTTGGTGTAGCAGTTTCATGTGCGGGATCTTGAGCCTTTATGTTTCTTCTTTCTACTCCTGAGTCCTCAGAAATGTTTCGGAAGCTATACTGAGTAAGAAGGGGGACTGCTGTGCTATTTGCGTACTTCTATAAGCACTCTTTAAGTGGCTTGCCGTCATTAAAATTAACCACATAATTTTTCCACTGTAAATTATACTGTGACAATTGACTCCACCCCATCATTTTATTGAAACAAGAGAGTATATGAACTCTTACATTGTTGCTTGATTCAGTTTCTAATGTATATATATTTCTGTTTGTAAACAAGAGGACGCCCCCTTTGAAATTTTACAACTGTGATCTCAAATATTACCATGTGGTAGCAATTATACAATATTTTTAATTAAATCTGTGATAATTTTTTAGCACTAGGCCCATATTTGGTATTTTGAACTCTGGCACTTGTAGAATAACATTTTCTTTAAAATGAGCCAGAATTATCAGGGTCCAATTTCTACATTTTAGGGAGATTAAATGTTCTGCTTTCTTAAACAGGTTAGGGTATAACTCGTTTAAGAAAGAGATGTACGCAGTACTCCAAGGGTTATGATTGGCAACCAACATGTCTCCTGCTGGAGTGATTTAACTTTCACCAATGGACATATTCCCAAGGAAATGGTACATCTCTGCGTGGTTTCTATCAACTTCTGAGGTGACAAGGCTTTGGGTTTCTTGAAGATGGGAACAAAAGCATATTTCTTTTGTCAGCTGTTCACTCTGAATACTGCTGATGAAAATCATGACCCCTTTCTTCCTCTTCCCTGCCCCTCCTCAACACATGGTTTCCAATCAAAAATGATTGAGATAACTGGAAATATAAATTGTTGTCAAAATACATTTTTATAGAAAATAAAAGAATATTTATTTTTGTTCTGCTACCAGCATCCTGTGCAGAGGAAATAATTCAACGGGAAATCCTGTTGACACAACGTTTCTGACACATCAGCCTTTGTGTGTCTTACCTCCCTGTTTCGGAGGTTGTTTCTGATTAAGAAGCTTCTCCTTCCTGACAGGTGGTGTGCTCAGAGAGTTCACAGTTGGTAAACTGGAGATAACCTCCAGGAGGGGGATTTAGAGAGACCATGGGACTTACTTACCTTGAGAAATTTTGAAGATGCAATGTATTTAACAGCAAGAAAGAAAAGGGTAGAGTGCTTTCTGCGAGCTGGCAGAGGATCAAGTGTGTATGATGTGAAGGAAAAAAGGAAGGAGATTCTTGCAGCCTGAGAACAGACATCTGGCTGGCAAAAGAAAAGAAATACCATTGACAGATGAATACCGTTTCAAACTGGGATAATTTTAGATCAAGAGGGCAAAGTTTTGCTCTCATGCATACAGCTCCCATCAAAAGGGATGGGAAAGGTGCATGCATATGGGAATAAAATTTGGTTCTAAGTGAGAACTGAACAACACGCATATTTTTACACTAGATATTTAGACTTTCATGTTTAGATCACATGGTTTCCATCTGCCATATGTAGGCATTGCTAAAATGCTGCCAGGAACCAGGCTCTGGTTTGGTGACTTTCATTAAAGGAATTAGTGGTTTCTGTGCAGTTTCAGTGTGGCTGGATTGAAAGTGCAGAAGCCCATTTTCACAGTTTAGCATTAATTAGCACTCTTGTGGCAGCCTCAGCAGGGAGGTGAAGGATTAAATGGGCATGAAGACCAAACTATCTCTTTTCCCATAGTGGTGATTCCTTCAACATAGGGTTGAGACATGATGGACTAATATGAGGATGAATGCATGGCTGCTGTCTGGGCTGTTCTTGTTCTGGATGATTGAAGGACTTGGGTCCGCCGGTCTGTCCATGTAGCACTCTTTTTTCTCCTGCTATTTAAAAAAACAAAACACAAATCCCAGCAAAAATAGAATCCAAAAAACCCCTTAATTCTGCTACCTTGGAGAGACGTTTTCTTGGCCTTCTGAATGAGGGGTGAGAGCTGTTTAGGAGAATTTAAATGAGATCCTTGCCAGCCGTACACAGGAGGGATCGACACGGTTACTTAAAAAGGCTGAGATGCTGCTGCTCAGTTTAGGTTTTGCTGAATCATTCAACAAGGTGCAGAAAGCAGGTAAGCCCTGACTCTTTTTTTGCTGAAGAGAGCCTCACAGGGATATTTTTGAGAATTGCATGGAGACTGGAAAACGTAAAAGGAAAATTGTAATAAGTTTCAGTGAACCTGGAAGGCAGGACCCGTCCTGGTATGAGTCAGAGGGTGTAACTCAGGCTTCTGTCCTGAATTACATTAATCAGACATACCGTGCTTTATGTTTATGTACACTGAATATTAAGTATATAATTACAGAAGATTACTTACTGTTGTAATTCTGCTGCTCACACTGAATCTTGAAAAACACTAAAATTTGACAAAGATTTTTGAAATTCTAAAATTTTGTAAGACTAAATAGCTATCTAATAAAATGTAAAAATTATTGATAAAAGGCCATCATTAGTTACTTAGTATTTCTAAAAGCTTTTTTTCATAGCAATTCATATTTCTATTTTATAAGAGACAGGCTTCCTGATTTTAGCCAAGTAATTAAAATATGAAACGGTATGTCTGAGAAACTGCAGTCTAGCAACCAATGTTAAAAATCACCCCTCACAGCTAATTTATTCAATGAAATAGTTGCCTTGCTTCAGTGTAATTTATGTGCACATTTAAATGGTCAAGTCTGTTCTTAAGGACTTCGGGGCCTCTCTGCTGAAGTTCAAATAATGAACATACTTTCATGGTCCTTGTTTTGAGTTAATCCCATTGTATGAATGAGTTAAAAAAAGATGAGAAAGATGTCTCTTACAAGAAATTAGATTTCCTTCACTAAATCATCCTTTTTCTCTAGATGTCTCCTCCTTCCAGCATCTTAAATGAAAATAATGAGTATATACTTAAAATGGCAAAGAATACAGCTGTAGGAGAATATTTTCAAAATGATTGCTTCCTGCCTAATTTTACCCCGACTGAACAGTGGCGTTTTGTCTGTCGGGCTGCAGCGCGGGCTGGCAGTTGCGCTGGCTGCTGGGTTTCCCTGAAAGAAGATCTGAGTGTTGTGAACTCCAGACCTCTGTGCAGTATCAGAAGCTCTTACTGTGCCAATGTAATCTTTTAATAGACATGCTTGCCAGAATGACTTTTTTACTTCAAAGATAGCATTAGAAAGCACAGTTGTCATTTAAATTGCCTCTATCTTTGTGATAGTTGGTAGTGATCTGTTGACCAGGATTGGATAATTTAGAAGCTGTTTAACAAAATAACATGCTTGTCTGTGTGAAATATATACGGTGCTGAGAGACAGGGAGAAAAGTCTCCCTTGACAGAGTTCGTGGGATTCTTTAGAAACTGCAGGATGCTGAGGCTTTTCTGTGGAATTATAAAAGCTTTGCGGAGCCCATGTTGAGCATTTGCATGATTTTCAGATGGCGAAGTTATGTTCAGCTGTCTCAGTGCACCCTCCGAGCGTGCACGTACACACTTCTTTGGGAGAAGATTCTCAGCACAGTTTCGTTGGGCTTTGCGTTTGTTGAACATATATTATTGAAATTCTGCCCAAGATGCATCACTTCATCTTGTGTAGAACTTGAATCATCATGTTGCATGATTTGGTAAAATAAAAGAGATTGTGAAAGAGACAACTGTAAACATTCTGTTTGAAAAGATGTGCTCTTTTCAAAAGACCTTTCTGTTAGAGCCAAATAACACAAGAAGCAGTATTTCCTTGCTCACAGAGGCATATATATTTATTTCTGCAAAGATTTGTTTTGGATTCTCAGTTCTTCCAGTATCTGCATTCTTTGAAATAATTTTATATTTCCATGTAGACTTTCTCTGTGCTTTAAGTTTTAATCAAAGGTTCCTTGCTTCTGATGTCGAGGACGACTAATGTTAGCCTGTTTACATTCCACTATTTTTCCTCTGTATGGGGTGAACATTCAAATGTGGTGGTGCCTTTTTGCTTTTATCTACCAAACTTAGCACACTGTCTTATTATTGACAGCTCAAAAAGATGGTATGCTAGTGGGCAGGATGCTGTGAATTATTAACTTTTCTTTGCACTTTGACAAATTTAGGTCATCTTTCTAAAGACAAATCATTTCTTACAAAGGAACCAAGACTGTAAATAAGGCACTGCAAATGTATATAAAACAATTTTTAGCCAAATGTGAATTTAAGGTATTTCTGAAACACGGTTCTGAGTTACATTTCTTTCATAGGACTTGTATTTTTTCATTTCGTAGACTGAAGTATAAGAGAAAAGATTTTTGTTTGTGATGTTTCATTTAGATTTTTTTCTCAGTGTGTTTTTCTACATGGATTGATCAACAAAGCATTAAAGAATGTATATTACCACTGAAAATCCCCGCTACCTTTTTTCCTTAGAAATGCGATTTCGCAAAAGCAGGTTATTTTGTTCTTTCAATAAAGAGCCTGCACTCAACTAATTTGTGAGCAGATAGAACGTGCAGGAAACGTATGTTTGCCAGGAAGCTTTTCTATAATCAAAATGGTCAGCAGGACAGAAACCACGCTCTTTTTCTCATTAGGTATTAATCTTCAATTTAAAAAAAAAAAACACACAGAACACTGATTAATATATACAGACGTGAATGAATCAGAGACAGCATATGCTGCATTTGGTAATAGACGCTTAGTTGAGTTAATGTTTAGGTTGTGCTGGAAGTCCCAGCTCCGGCACCAGAAAGGTCTTTGCAATCGAGAAGCACTTTGCGTTCCTGGGCGGCAGACGGCGGGAGCGGTGTCATCCATGGCACAGTTTGCCTTGAAGCAATTAGCAGGAAGACGAGGAATGTTGATTTCAACTACAGAAGGAGAGCCAAACAAAAGAGGTTTATGCAAGGTGCATTAAGGCAAGCAGCGGGTTGAACACGGGTTGGTTAGAAAATACAGTATTGAAAATATTCATGAGGAATTGCATTGGAGATACAAAGTTACCAGTGACAACAGTAATTATTGACAGAGCCACATACTTATGTCTAAAAAGCTCTGGAATGATGCAGAAGCAGGCAGTAGCATTCAGATGCTGGTCGTTCAAACTTCCATCCTGTGGCAGTGCATCTGTTTATCGGGAATTATCTCCTGAATGTAAATGAATTTCAGTCCTAAGTCATTGCACCTGTTGCCAAGAGGTATTTATTCCAATCACTTGCCTAAAGCGCAGGGAGTTATTGCTTGACATTTTATAGCTCCAAAAAAAGCTGTCGTTTCAAAATCATTTGTTCAGAGAGGAGAAAATGGAGCAAAACAGTTCATTTTACCCTAAGAACTGCTATTTGGCAGTATTCACATTTGCACGGCACAAAGCTGCAATATTGATTTTTCGCTCACAGGGCCTCCCACTAGTTCTTTCTTCGATTGTCAGAGTTTCAAGATGGATTGAATTACGCTTTGCTTGTTGATATGCTTATTTTTTCTTTGTTGGTAGGAAAATATTACAAATAAAGCTTCAGAATGAAGATCGTAGCCGCTTTGTTAGTGGACTTTACATTTATTTATTTTATTAAGTTAAAATTCTTTCTGTGCCATAGAGATTCCTCAGAGCAGTCTCCCCACCTAATGCATGCTGCATTGTTTTGCTTTATTGCTTGCTGCTTTTACAATATGACACCTACATTACAATCTCAGGTGTGTTCTCTGTTGCCTGTGAAGTGATCCAACGTTGCTCTAGTATTTTTAATGTTTGTCCTAATACAGAACTTCTCATGGATGGCTGCAGGGGGAAAAATTGCAGGATAAAACACATTCATAGTACTTATAGCAGTTGCCGTAGATGATGAAATAAGATTTGCAGGCAGCTGATCACTGTAACAAACTGCGGAGGTCTGGTATTTGGAATCAAGGTATTTCCTAGCAGAAGTGGAGGCTGTGCTACAGGATCTGCAGTAAGGGTTCAGTACTTGTCACGATAGCTCAGTGTGGGTTTGTCAGCGCTGGCCCCGTAACGATCGATACGTCTGACCTGCTGCTGCACAGGCGCTGCATGCGTAGCCACCGACACCTCGGGGGCCGTACCCTACGCCCCCCGGCCCGTCCCCGCTCTGCCCTTCTGCAAAAATCCCCTTTGGACAGCCAAAGCCGCTGTTCCCCTCCTTGCTGCTCGAAACCCAAAAGTGGGGCTGTGCATCCGTGTGACAGCGCGTGTGGGGCTCCCGTGGGAGGGAGGGAGGGGGCGGCCAGGCTGCCCCGCCAGGCCGTGGCA
>NW_009226987.1:0-23120 GCF_000690835.1 Fulmarus glacialis | reverse complement strand
CTAATTCAGTGCCATTTTGGATCAGCCTGACAATGGTTAAGTTAATTGTGTCATGGAAAAAGAAACGGTGGTTGGTGTGTTGTCATACGGCCGGTGCAAATGTTGATAAAAGCGCTGTTGTCAACAAGCTTTTTTTTTTTTTTTTAATATATATATGAATATATATGTGTGTGTGTATAAAATTAACATTGTGATAGCGTGATGTGTTTATAAACCAGTTACAAGTTGCAGAAAGTGGTAGCTTAAAATAGAGGTATATTTTAGTTTGGTAATCGGGTTCAGAAAATGTGTGCTGTAAAGCTAAAATGGGAACTTTCACTTCAACCTCTCGCACAGGCTCAGTCCTTGCTTGAGCAGTCGTTATCTTTAATTCACTCTTGACTGGTTAACTGTTCAGTGGAACAGCAGACGGTAGCAGAGCTGCCGAGGTGCAGAGGCTGTGGTTAGCTGATGGTAGGCTTCTTCAGTGGCGAGTTTTCATTGAATTATCTGAAGGGAGGACTGAACCATTTTTATTTATGATACAGAAAAACGCAGTGGATTTTTGTGTGCTTTTACAGATCCTTCAGAAGATTTATAAACTAATAGTAACATTCGCTAACTGCCAGCACAGAGTTCCCTAAACAGTGTGGGGAGCAAGTAGGAGGCTTTAGAAAAGCGGCAGTTTCGTGAGTTGGACGATGACTCACTCTGCCTACTGACTGCAACGTGGCTGATCTAAAAAAAATACTTCTGTGCCCCGTATTTTTATAGTCAAAGGGATAGTACTTAGCAGGTTGTATAATATGTCATTAGTCATTCTTGGTCTTTCTCTTGTGAGTAATGATTTGATCATTATGTGGTCTGCATAATCAAATTACCTGGTATCTTTCTGTCTTATTTGTATTTCTGAAAAAGTAAATGTCTCATACTTGACTGTGTTTCAGCGTACATCCTGTTTCCTGAAAACTGTGGTAAATCCACGTGCAGAAGTTGAGCACGAATTGAAGGGGCTGCTTGCATAATGCATGAAGCTGGTCATGTGTGGTGATGTCTGCCAGCACTAGGAATAATTACAAAGACGACAGCCCTTCTGTGGGTCACTTCTGTTGCCCTCTCCCAAGAACCGATCTGTTTTAAAAGCGTAGTTGTAAACCACTTAGGAAACTAGTATCTTTGTGTTTCCCTCTTTAAACTTTGTGGGAGGAAGGAATAAAAGTACCGCTTAAAAAAAACGGTAGTCTTGGAAAGGTGACAGCCTAAATGAAAACATTAGTGCCTGGGTGAATAGCCTATTTGGCACAAATTGGGGTGATAAACCCTCCTTTTTTATATAATAGTCCATCATGTATTTCAGGTGGTTAGAGCATGTTACACAACTGAAGAGGTATTTGTCATATTTGTTTAGTGTGTACTTTCAAGACAGGGGTTGGACTGATGGTTGTGACTTTCATTGAAACTGAAAATGTATAAACTTAATGGGTGTTGGCATCACTCTTTGTAAGTATTAGTGTTTTAAAAAACCCACCTCATTATTTCCCAAAGTTAAAAATCACTATAAAATGCAAAGAAGAAAACTTGTTACTTGGAGCTCATTTTGGCTTGAGAAAAGCCTTGATTTCTTCTAGTTGATTACCCTTTAAGTAATTATTATCTTAGAGTGAAAAAAAGTTTGGGGCTAACTTTTTGTTTTCCACCCCTCCTATCTGTTTCTGGTCCACAGGACTATTTGTCTTAAATGCCTGTTTGCTATTAACTCGTGGATGGGGAAACTAGTTCAGGTGCTCCCCTGGCGTGAGCGATGCTCTGGGGGCTGCAGCCCTGGTAGAGGGGCCAGCTCACGGGGGATGGCAGCGAAGGGGCTGTAGCATGTGAGCAAGGGCTGCGCTAGGTGAAAGAACTGGCATAGTGAAAGAAGTACATCTTTAATGTGAAATTAGTTAATGCGTGGGGTTAGTTTAGAAGCGTATTTTTTTGTTTAGACAAGGATGTATGAACCTGCTACAGCATTGTCACCTGTTACACTTCCAAAGTAGAATTTTCAGTGGCAGTAAACGAAAGATCACTCTGAATTACTGAGTCTTAATTTCATTTGTTTTAATAGTGGGCCATTTTTGCTAGGACAATTTCTAATTGTCCTCACCATACTCGTGTGAGGTACTGTATCTGGTAGATAGGCTGCCTCCTGGTCAGCTTCCTAGGACTAGATCCTGTTTTGAATGATAGCTGGGCCCTGCTTTTTGTGGCTTTGCGATTAAGTCATTTGCTCGTAGTTACATAGGAAGTTTGTAGCGGGATCAGGTCAAATTGAAGGCTGCAATGGGTTCCTTATGTTGTCAACATCTGTTTTCTTAGCTAAATCACTCTGATTCTGAAAATCATTACCTACCTTCTGAAAATGTTGCAATTAGTGGTCACCTACGGGAAGGATGTAGTATAAGCTAATGATTAAAAATGCATCATTTCAGGGATAAAGAATGAAAATTTTAGGACTGCTACTTCAGTAAGCAAGTGGGCCATAACTCCCTTTCTCCTTGAAGCAGTAATGTCATAACTACTCATGTTATAGTACCACTGCTACCTTCGTTTAGTCATGGTGGTAAGGGGTAGGATCTGAATTACAGTGAAGAGATTGGCAGATCTTACTCCTTGCGACTGATGGGCATCTTTTTGAATCTGATCCTGTGCTGTTTAATGGAACTAGCTAAAAGAGAGGTTCCAGATGTGTCACCCAGCTGGTGCAAACCAATTCTGTATGGCTGCATATTGAAGACATCAGCAATGTGAAACAATAGGCCTAATTACGGGGAAGAATAAAACTGGTTTTAGGTGGTCCCAAGGATATAAAATACAGCTTATTGCATGGTATTTGAATAGAGGCCTTGGACCTTGAGTTAACATGAAATTTAAAGTGTTAGTATAAGCTACAAAAATGAATTTCCATAACAATTTTTTTGGGGGGTGGGGAATGAAAGGAAAATGGTCTGGGGTTTTTTACAGGCAGCAGCTCAGAATGCGTGAGCCTGAAAATGGTGCATGTGAATGAAAAAATATTTTTAGGTCTTAAAAAAAAGTTAAAAATCAAAAGGCTAGACTTCTGGTTTTTATAATTGTGAGCAAAGAGTTGGACAGTCACCGATGCTATCCTGATTAACTCTAGGATAAATTTAATATTTGTTCTTTAAGTAAACGGGTATTATAAGAAGGGTTCTCATGCTGATGTCTTAATGCGGATATAAATTCAAGATAGTTTTGGGAAAAGTAACAGTGTTACCTCATTATGTTTGTAATAAGGTTATAATAACCCCTGTAAAACACTGTCTAAAATTAGGACTCTTGACAGTATGAGAAGAAAGGAATCTCAAGGCAATGGTTGTACGTGCTGAGTAAAGAAAGCTCTGAAGATCACCCTTCTGGCAGGGTATTACACCACATCAGTGGAGGGCAGCTCAACGCTTTTTAGTTTAGAAGTACTACATTTAGTGATCTATCTTTAAAAAAAAAAAAAGCCAGCAGAGGATAGCATGTGTTTCCTTCTTCTTTCCTGTGTTTGTCACACGGCTGTGCAAATACCTGGAGGCAGGTGGTGTGTGGCAGGAGTGAGCAAGCCAAGGCACTGGGGCTGTGTTCCTGGTGACAGTCAGGCTTGAGCCTAAGGAATGGTAGTGTTTAAATGTGTTGAAGCAGTCTTGTTTCTGTTTGCCAGTGTGCTTTTTTTTGTTGTTGTTTTTCCTCTGCATGCAATTCTGATTGCTTTAGTGAATTGAGGCCATTATTTAGAATATGTTAATAATTTGTCAGCTGCTCTTGCTGCCCTGTTAGGAGTGGGGAGACTTGTTTTGCTTGGTCCCGTTGTCCCACTTAAGTGCTAGCGCAGTTTTAAGGGAACACTCATACAATTAATTTTTAAAGTGTTGGGATAGTTTAGAGAACTTTACATTTATTGAGAGAGCTGGGTGAAGAGCTGAAATGTGTTAACCTAAGACAGAAGAGAAGACATTTAATGGTTTGATGTGACCTATAGTTGTTGGTGAAGAACATACAGGTGACTTGTAATGGAATCGCCCATACCTTACCACACTGTGTAAGGTGCACCTTTGACTCTTCTCTTTGTGGCATCTTTGAGCTTTTAAAAGAAATAAGGATGTTGTGCAAAAATGCAACATATGGTCTTTATGACTACATTCTGCTGCTGCAGACAGGGAAGCTTACTGAGAAAATTACCACTTTTGTTTTCATAAATAGTAGTTGCATTCATTAGACTATTAAAAATAAATGATGTCTGAAAGTGCCCATATGTTAGGGGAAACGGTTATCGAATATATCAGTTACTGTGTAAAATGTACTCGCTGTTAGTTTTTCTCTGTAATCTAGGTTGGGTAAGTATAGAAGTAATTGATAAAGTAATAATATTTGTCTAATATGTAGGAATTACCCTTATGATTCCTGTAACAATGAATCTATAGAAGCAAAATTATGATTTGAGGTGTTTTATCCAAAATCACAAGGATTTAAGCTTTATAAGTGGCATTGGATGTGTGCTGTATATTCTGGAAAGTCAGTAACTACCGGGAGTGCACAAACCTCACGCTTTTCATGTGAACGGTGCCCAGTTGTATTATGGTAAAATAGTTAAAACCCTGATTTTGTCTTTGAGTAAAAGTTTAGAGGAAGGAATTATTCCAAAATTTAATGACTGAGGTGCAGGATATTATTGTTTCTGACTTGTCCCTTAATAGCTGTATTGGAGAATTACCAAGTTTTCTGTGATATTCCCTTCTTTATAAAGATTCAGTGGGATTTTTCATTGCATGCCTTATATTCTCAGCAGGTTATATCTAAAACTTTCACAATATATATTTAGAAATGGTGGTTGGTGATTATTGTCAGTATGAAAAGTATGTGTCATTTCTGGTTAGTTTAGCTTTTGTGATGGTTTCTTATTTTGTAACTGGACACAAAATAAGTAATATATTTAGGACAACTTAAGGAGTTGGGTGAGGAGGAAGTCTTCTGTATGTGCCGGAATACTGATGTATTTTTCTCTCCTTTTCAGGTTGTCACGGAGTAAAATGGATGGTAGCTTTGATTGTGATTGTGGTGAGCTGGAGCCACCTGATCATTAACAGAAGGCATCTTTTGTAAATCAAGAGCTGCCAGTTTCCCATTTAACTAGACTGTAAACAAAGGAGAGAAAAAGGAGGAAGAAGGAAAAAAAAAGTAGTGCTTACCAGCACCATAGAATGACGCTGCTCAGGACCAGTCCAACACTGAATGTATCTGCACTGTGAGGAGGAGGATGTTAATAGAAGCCTATTATGTGCATATTTATTCACATTTTTGTTAAATGTTAACCAGTTTAGCACAGTAGAGCTGAGTGCATAGTATGTCATTTCATTCCGTTTGAGTTTCTTGTGAGTATTTTCTTTAATGTCTGCAGAAATGCTGCACCTTTCTTGAACTATGAATGCTGCAATCTTTCTATCTTATGCTCAGTTTGAGTTCTAGAGCTTACGGGCTCTAAATTCAAGGGGACACAACAGGCCTGGCTGGCTCATAATGAAATGAGAGTGTCAAGAAACCATCTTGCAGTCAAAGCCAAGTGTTTCTTCTCCCTTTCTATAAGACCTTTCCTTCAAATACCAGTGGAAGTGTCTCCGCGTGTTTACAGAAGCTTAGTAGTTTGAGGAAAAAGAAACGTAAAGAATTTAAAAATGGCAGAAAAATTTGAAAGTCTCATGAACATTCATGGTTTTGATCTGGGCTCTCGGTATATGGACTTAAAACCACTGGGCTGTGGTGGAAATGGCTTAGTTTTTTCTGCTGTCGATAATGACTGTGACAAAAGAGTGGCTGTCAAGAAAATTGTCCTTACAGATCCCCAGAGTGTTAAACATGCTCTACGTGAGATCAAAATTATTAGAAGACTTGACCACGATAACATTGTCAAAGTATTTGAAATTCTTGGTCCTAGTGGAAGCCAGTTAACAGATGACGTGGGCTCCCTTACAGAATTGAACTGTGTTTACATTGTCCAGGAATACATGGAGACAGATCTGGCTAATCTGCTAGAGCAGGGCCCTTTACTGGAAGATCATGCCAGACTTTTCATGTACCAGCTGCTACGTGGGCTCAAGTATATTCACTCTGCAAATGTTCTGCATAGAGATCTCAAACCAGCTAATCTTTTCATTAATACTGAAGACTTGGTGCTGAAGATTGGTGACTTCGGTCTTGCACGAATCATGGATCCTCATTATTCCCACAAGGTATGTGAAGAGTGGAAATATTTAAGTCATACACTAACAACCGTGCCTTCTTAAAATAGCATCTTTCTGCCTTTCACAGAGGTAGATAGTCTGTGGAGGGCCTCATTAGCAGGTGGGATATCATGTTGGGGATCATACAGTAGAACTGGAATGCTTGCAAATAGAGTAAAACAGATCTGTGGATGACATGTTTTGTCTCAGATAGGACTACTGCAAGCATAAAATAAAACTTTTTTTTTTTCACTAGATGTGTTCAGAAAAGCAGATTTTTAACAGTGAATACAGAACCTGAGATTAAGAGCAACATTTAGAGGCATAACTATAGAAGCCTTAGATAAGTTTATAAGTGATGCATTCATAGTGTGCAAATGTGGCTATTTCCTGGGATTGATTTAGAGATACTGCCTTCCTGGTTTAGATGATATTTCCCAAGAGAGTTCATTATTATCTCTGCATTTATTTGGCATCTGGGAATAAGAAAGTTCTGCTGTAGTACCTCATTTGACTAATAAATAGTGTCATACTTCTATATTGTTGCTGTTCACTCATAAAGATACTGCTGCTCTATTTTAAAAAGTAGAAGGGTGTGGTAGAGGGCACATGGTACTATCCCTGGGACCTTGAGACCAAAAAGTCTTGTAGTAGTGCATTAAAAAATAAGAAATAAGTAATTTTAAAAAGTACCTCTTAAAAATCTAAGTAAGCTTTTTTCTTTTTTTTTAATTAATTTCATTAGGGCCATCTTTCTGAAGGATTGGTTACTAAATGGTACAGATCGCCCCGTCTTTTGCTTTCTCCTAACAACTACACTAAAGCCATTGACATGTGGGCTGCAGGTTGCATCTTTGCTGAAATGCTGACTGGGAAAACCCTCTTTGCAGGTGGGTGAATAAAAATGTGTGTGTCTATTCCTAAAAGGAGTGGTTCTGCTTAATTATCTTCCTAACGAAAAGTTGATTCTCATGGCTAATATCAATGGTCATTGATTATCAGGATATGCTATATTATTATGCAACTATATAAGCAAACTATAAAATGATGTGTTCGTAAAGCAGAAGACGTTTCAATTTTTGTTACTCATACTGATGTGTATTTAGATAAATATCACAGTTTAATTTAGTATTCACGTATATGGTAAATCTGTCTGTAATTAGGTTAAACTAAATTTATTGGATGCCTAAGAAGTGTTCCAAATACATGTATTTTAGTGAATTGATGTATCCAGGGAGTATTTGAGGATTATGAATGCCCTGAGTATCATATTCATACAGATTTTTTTTTTAATGTAGTGAACCTAATTACTTCTCGCTTCTTTATATTTTAAATTATGAAAAAGTAGCCCTTTTTTCCCCATTCCCAATTTTTTTGTCATCTACAGACTGTTTTGACCTGACCTTTGTTTCAGTGCTATAGGGAGGACTCTTCAGATTTAAAATTTAGTGTGGCATCTCAAGGAAATGTGTAACCTCCAGATATTTCTGGTAAGATAGGAAGCAATGCTCTGGTCTCATTGGGTGCATCTGCATTAGTGCTTTGGTTAGGATCAGGAGCAAATTTTTGAAGCAAATCTCTTGATGACCATCCTGTACCGCATTGCTGGTTTAGCTCAGTGCACAAACTGGAGTCTCTTTAGATAAAATGAAACTGCCATTTGCACTGTAGGAGATCACCCAATGTGCTCCACCTGCTGATAGGCATTCAGTCGATGGATGCAGATGAGCTAGTGTAGAGTAAACCCCTGAAATGCTTATTTTGTGTGCACCCTGGGGCCTCAGCAGCAGCTGTCTCATCCAGGCTCACTCTTGGATTTGCTCCTGTTGGTCTAAATTACTGGGGTGATACAGATAAAACCTCTAAGAACTGAGCTTGCATTTCGAAGTTCACACTCCTTTAGATACATGTGGACTAAAAGCACACTTCTGCAGTAATTCTTAGCTTTGTACGTCAAGGTAATGAAATTGAGAGCTTTTTCCCATTAAGTACTATTAATAGAGTACTGTCACCTTGAAATTATTATTTTACAAAAATCAGCGATTAATATGCAAAGAGGCTTTTCTTAACTTGCAGTGAGTTGCTAACTCTTTGAGTTAGTTGCTATTGGAGTAACGTCCCCAGTGTATTAAATGCTCAGCTGACGAAGAGATTTATTAGGTTTCCATTGCATCAAGCACTTCTACTGGAAAACAGTGAAATAGTGGGAGAAAGTCTGTGGATTTCAGCATTCAGCATAGATTGATTGCAACTGCTAGCATTTTAGCTTTTTTTTTTGAGTAGCATTGGTATTTGCTAGAAGTTTTTATTGGTCTAATATCTGTGTAGTGAGTTAGATTTTTTTTTTAAACTCAGTCTTAGTAACCAAAATCCTAAGTTTGTAAGCTCGTTTATGTGCCCTAATTGCATTGTATAGATATCTAGAAAAATGTTTTTAGATGTGGATGTGTCCCTCTGAGAATTTAGCACTGCCATAGTTTTCTGATCTAAAGAGTGGACTTCTTAACGTCATGCACTTGGAAAGAGAAGACAGTTGGAGATACGATAGTTAGCCTGTCCTGAGACTCTGAACAAAATTCTCTTGCAAAGTTGTTTGGAGGGCTTGATTTGGTTAATTTGCAACTTCCTGTCTACTTCTGAACCAACCCTTAGGAATCCTGCTGTCTGGAAAGCTGACAGGAATGGGAAGGAAGAATGCAGATTAAAACTGCAGAATACCTGGGATGAGGGAGGGAAGGGAAGTTGAGGCAGAGGGATTCAATAGCTGTTCCAAACAACTTCTGTAATTCTTTCTTCTAAATAAATATTTTAAAATGCTCATTTCATTTATAGTGGAAAGAAAGCTGATTAATTTTAGGATGGATAGGACATGAAATAATGATACAGTAGAATCTGTTTTCCCGCAAATTACAGACAGTATAACATTTGATAGATTATATTAGGTAATTTGTAACAGTCTGAAGCAGGAGGACAAAACAGCTTTTTCAATCCAGCAAATAAGTTAACATGAGGCAAGACTGATGGACTTGGGGAATGTAGGTCTTGGCCAGATTTTCTGTAGTGACTTTGCCTCAGCTTTTCTTTAAGTCATCTGGCAGATGTGTGGTAGGATGTCCAGTGCAGACTGTCGTGGAAACTGGATAGCGCATAGATTTTGAGATGGTACAATCTTTCTGGCCCCACTTATTTTTGTATTTAATGTCACGTGTGTCAGTATCGCTGATGACTGCCCAGAGCTGCTTGGTGAAACACTGGCATGCAAATAATCCTATATAGTTTCTTCTGCTAGTTGAATCTCTAGGATGCTACATGCTTCTTGGAGCTGAACAATAAATTGAGGTAGACAAGCTGTCTTTCTGGGTACTCCAGCTTTAACACCAGTACTGAATACAGATGCCATTCATTATTCAAAATTTACCTGCTGTATAGGCCCTTATAGTTCTTTATCCAAGGAAACTTCAGATAGTGCTAAAAGTGTACTATAATTTCAATCATAATACAGTACTTTTTTCTAAACAAGATTATGCTGCTTAACTGACAGGTGATTTTTGTCTTGCACCTGACAGTAATACAGGGTTTCAGAGTAGAATATTAGTAACAATGGCTATGCCCTGTAAGATCTCTTGCTGAGCTAAATCACTACTGTTTTTATTAATAAGGAACATACAATTCAAAGTGAGGTCAAATATTGAATTCATTAGGTGGATCAGCTGAAAGGGGAGGATTGCAGTATATAGTATATAGAGTGTTGCTGTAGAGTACCTCATCCATGGTGAAAACGTCCTTGCAAAAGTTAAGGTTAGTTTGCTTTATCTGTGTGTAGCAGCTCTGTAATTCTTCATGTGCTACAGCATTTTTGAAAGCTCTTCAGATTTATTATCATTCAAATTTAGAACTTCAGCCTTTCCTCTGTTGTAGGAGATAATAGTCTACTGAAAATAACTGCTCAGAACGCAAAATTTTGACATGCCTTTTGCATACAGGGATCAGAAGTGTTTGAAGTTGAAATGGCAGCTTGTATTTTCTCTTGGTGCTTAGGTGCACATGAACTTGAACAGATGCAGTTGATTCTAGAATCAATTCCTGTTGTACATGAGGAGGACCGTCAGGAGCTTCTCAGTGTAATTCCAGTTTACATTAGAAACGATATGACTGAGCCACACAAACCTTTAACTCAGTTGCTTCCAGGCATCAGTCCTGAAGGTAAGTAATTCAGAAAAAAATACTTCCTGTATTTCAAAATCATAAAATAGTGAACAACTTTACAGTGCATGTGTGTGATTGTTAAAAGCAAGTTTCAGTTAGAAGAATCTGTGCATTCTCTGAAGGAGGATTGTCTCCTGCTGTAATAAAAAAAAAAATGCGCTTACATGATAGCTACTTGGTCATCTTTGGAGTAGAATTGTGAATCTCTGCTGGACCTGTTTGCACTGGAAGACTGATTGAATTGCTCTATTTTGAGACACTGGCCTTCTAAATATAAGGGAACATTGGAATGGAGTCAATATAAAACAACTGTCTTTCAAATCTTTTAAAAAGACAGTCCCCAAAGCAAACTGACAATGTTTCCTGATAGCTCTTGGTGGATACTGATCCAGCTTGACGCATTCTGTCTCTTAGTATTTTTTTCCTGCTTTAAGTTAAATTATTGTTGATCTTAGATTTGACCTCTACGCTTCTAGCTTTCCTATGGCTACAGAATGCATATTTAGCAGTATACTGTCAGTAGCTGATACTTCACAGGTGACTACTTTTAAGCAAATGCATACCTCTAGAGCAAAGCACTGCACCTTAATCTTAAATTCTAGATGTCTGAAATGTCATTTTTCTCCTATTCAATGATAACTTTTTCACCATAGCGCTGGACTTCCTGGAGCAAATTTTGACATTTAGTCCCATGGATCGATTGACAGCAGAAGAAGCTTTGTCCCATCCTTATATGAGCATTTATTCCTTTCCAACGGATGAGCCTATTTCAAGTCATCCTTTTCACATTGAAGACGAGGTTGATGATATTCTGCTGATGGATGAAAGTCACAGCCATATTTATAATTGGGAAAGGTAAATTTATCACTTACTGTGGCATGTAACATAACTGAATGGTTGTGTGTTTAAGTAATGTTGCTTCATGGGTATCATTTCATGTTCTGTTTGTTTCTTCTTCTTAAGTTGACCTGAGAATAAACTTTTCCCTTTATAGGCAGTGCATTGTCACCAGGTTTATAATTCATTAGACTGACTTGGATATGCTGATGCATTCCTGAGATACACTCAGGACTCTAGAATCTAAAGTTAATATCGCCATTACTTTTTTCCCCAAAACATTTATCTAAAAAATAAACTTTAGATGAAGAGAGTTTTAAGTATGATTGTCTTGTCCGATGCTTGGCTCATATAATAATAAAGAGATTTACAGTAGTTATTTAAAGTCAGTTAAACACACTTTAAGGAAGAGTTCTGTAAATGGAGTGAGCTATTGTACATAATTCTGGACTTAAATCTTTCAGATGTGCATGTGAGAATTACTTTATGCCAGATTAAATTAAAAACCTGGAAGAGGTACCCGATTGGATTGAGGAAAAACTTTATCTGTGTTGAATTGTCATTTTCTGTAAGGGAAGTTCTAAACTTAATTGTCTCTGTCTTGGGAGCTAGAAGACTGTTTTTTAGCTGCTAACACTTAAGAAATTGTTTTACAGATACCATGAAAGTCAGTTTTCAGACCATGACTGGCCTATTCATAATAACTATGAAGCTGATGAAGTTCAGCGTGATCCAAGGGCTCTTTCTGATGTTACTGATGAGGAAGAAGTGCAAGTAGATCCTCGCAAATATTTGGATGGAGATCGTGAAAAGTATCTGGAGGATCCTGCCTTTGACACCCACTTCTCTACTGAACCTTGCTGGCAGTATTCAGATCACCATGAAAACAAGTATTGTGATCTGGAATGTAGTCACACTTGTAATTACAAAATGAGGTCATCTTCATACCTAGATAATTTAGTTTGGCGAGACAGTGAAGTTAACCATTACTATGAGCCCAAGCTTATTATAGATCTTTCGAACTGGAAGGAGCAGAGCAAAGAAAAGTCTGATAAGAAAGGCAAGTCTAAATGTGAAAAGAATGGGTTGGTGAAAGCTCAGATAGCACTTGAGGAAGCATCACAGCAACTTGTTGAAAAAGAAAGGGAGAAGAATCAAGGGTTTGACTTTGATTCATTTATAGCAGAAACCATTCAGCTTAGTTTACAACACGAGTCTACTGATGTTGATAAATTAAATGACTTGAATAGCTCAGTGTCTCAAATAGAGTTGAAAGGGTTAATATCGAAGTCAGTAAGCAGAGAGAAGCAGGAGAAAGGAATGGCTAATTTGGCACAGTTAGAAGCTCTGTACCAAACTTCTTGGGACAGTCAGTTTGTAAGTAGTGGGGCGGAGTGCTTCCTCATAGACCAGTTTTGTTGCGAAGTAAGGAAAGATGAACAAGTTGAAAAAGAAAATACTTACACCAGTTATTTGGACAAATTTTTCAGTAAGAAAGAAGATGCTGAAATGCTAGAACCTGAGCCAGTAGAAGAGGGGAAGCTTGGGGAGAAGGAGAGAGAAGAGAGCTTTCTCAGTAACAGTGGAGAACTCCTCTTCAACAAGCAGCTTGAGGCTATAGGTATTCCTCAGTTTCACAGCCCTGTTGGTTCGCCACTGAAATCGATACAGGCCACGTTAACGCCTTCTGCTATGAAATCATCTCCCCAAATTCCCCACAAAACGTACAGCAGCATTCTGAAACATCTAAATTAAAACACTCAGCAGACATTTCTTTTATATTCATGAGATGTGTTTGTCTTTTTTTATTACTAGTGTAAGTAATTTTTTTACTTGAATCAGACGGTGTAATTTTGGTATGGATTTCATTAGTTTTCTGTTTACCATTGTTTTTACAATCCAGAATTACTTTCTATACATGAGTTAGTTTTGTTTTTAAACTGGCATGTCGTTTGCACACAAAATTAAAGAATAGAGCAAAATGCAGGAGGTAAAAAAAATGCACTAAACCAAGTAAAAAAACATTCTCTCAGTAAAACAGTGTCCATGTTTTGCAGAAAAAGAACCTTGCCTTGAAATTTACACAGTGAGACTGTACATAATTGCATGAATATCTATTTTTCCCAAAACATTTTTTCATTCATGCATATTTTAGAGTTTTTCATACTGTACACATTTCTTAGACACATGATACCAGCAGCAACTGAAATGAATGCAGAATTTGGTACGCATGTGTTATCTACCTCAAGGTAACAGCAGTATGTGGCAAAACATTAACCACCCATAGTGCTTCTCATTATGCACTTCTATTTAGCCAGCATTATTGTAGTAGCTATTCTTATTGAAAATCATTCAATATTTATAAATGTTCTGGTATGCATTCTTTATAGTGAAGTGTTAATATGCAGCACTTTTATTTATTTTAGCAAATAAGTATATTTCTGTAATTATAGAAAGTCAACTTAATTTTTGAGTTACTTTTCGGATAAAAGTTTTTGTTTAGCACTATGGTTTTATTGCCTACATAGCTGGATATATATTAACATCGGCTTATTCTGAGGCTATCCAATACAGTTTTTATTTTTATTATTTAGTTTTCATTTCAAGTAAAGCACTCACTGTGTATAGGAATTTGTAATTGGAGGTGCTTGATCTCTACAAAAGAAATTAGGAATTGCTTTATTATCAAATGCTCCTAGAAGTCTTAATTGTGTTCATTTTTAAAAATTTTGTAATGTTAGTTGTGTGCATGGAAATAATTAAGGTACAACATTACTGTAGGTTAAAGTTCTATATGGTGAGACATTTTGGTTTTACTGTATGTTTTTACTGAATGATTCCTGTCCCACTCCCAACCCCCCTCAAAAGCAAGCATGAATAAAATTAGGTTAAATATAGCATGTAGCATCTCGGTCTTCTGAAAATTTGTTTTACCTTCTGATTTTTTGAAATACTGGATGTATCATTGGCTCCCCTGTTTAAAAGGAAAAACAAATAAAAACATGGCCAGCAAAAATGACTGTTGTTTTTTGATGCTTTGTACAATGAAAGATGAAGAGGTGCTACTGTAATGCAGCTGGCTGTATTGCACAGGCAGGCCTGCTTGCCTGCACTCCCTAATAAAAGGTGCTCAAGGAAGCATGAGAAACTGTCTTGCAGCGTACCCTGGAAGTGCTGCTGCTGGGGATGCAGCACCCTGGAAGGAGACTCCAGAAGTACACTTCTGTCCCAGTACCTACGGCCTGTATTGAAGAAAATCTTGTGTAATGGTATGGCTATGAAAGCATAAGCGTACAGTAGTGTCAATAACCATTTTTGTTGAAAATAAATTGAATTCCAGAGTTTAAGTGAGCATTGCTGTTTTATCAACTTTTTAGACAGAATAGTGTTAAAGTGGAAAAACTGCGAGTGCGTGTGAGCAACTTCGTGTCGCTGACAACCTGGAGTGACAACCTAATCGTGCGGGTCCCTCAGCCAAGAGCCTGTCTGGAGCACTTTCGCAAGGGGATTTCAGGAGCAGGACCAGGTAACTCCTATGGGACGTTTCAGAATGAGCAGATCGGGTCTCTGTTGCAGCAAGCCCTAAGAACAGTATGTATTTCTCTTCCAGTTCCTCCAGTCAGAACCATTCCTGAGGGAGCCAATTAGCCGTACAATGAAGCTACATCTTTTGGCAAACTCCTACAACTTTTTCCATGGCAGTGTCTTAGTTCCTCCAAATTTTTCCGTCCCTCCTCCCCAGCTCCTCTGGCAGGTGGCACAGCTGCAACTCACTTAAAACAAGGAGCTGCCCCTTCAACATGGCAGAATATGGTCACCTGGGGAGATGGGACACAGTGTATGGCCTTGGGCATGGTATGTGAATGTTTATGTAGCCACATCAATTTCTATGTATGGGGCTGTAGGGAGAAGGAAATGGCTGGTTGTCCTCTCCTAGGCGAGGGACTATTTTGAAGTGGTGTGGTAGATTTTTTATGAGATTGGATGAAAGCAGTGAGTGGGAAGTGCTTAGAAACTGGAAACAAAATTCAGCTTCAAAACATCTTATGCAAAGGAAGTTGTCTTTTTTTTTTTTTTTTTTAAGAACACCAGTGAAACTCGACAGTCCTTAAGAAGCCTGGTAGAAATGGAACATTTTATGCTCAAAAAGGAAGGGGAGAGTAAGTGTTGAGCCTAAATCCAGTGCGGTACTTCACTGCCTTTGACTTGTACTTGTGGTAGGGGAGCAACGCTGTACAGGCACTGCTGGCTGCTTTGGTGAAAACCCTGCTCTCATAACAGGCTCCATCCACGGATCATTGCGGGGTACAGCTAGGCAGTCCGGCTTATTAAGTAGAAGTAATTCCCTATGTGGAGACGATGAAAGAAAGTAAAAGTGCTTCATAAGGACCGTGCAAAGTGAAATCTACTGCCAGAAGGTGATGATGCTCTGAGTGTGGAGTTGGGTTCTCCCTTGGCAAGCTGCAGGAGTCCTGCGTTGGGAGAGCAGTCTGCAGAAAGTGCAGGGTTTCACGGGGTGTTACTAGTGGGTGGAAGATGGTTTCTGTCCCACACTCATCAGCCATGCCCATCCCTGCAAGAAAAAAGGAGAGTTACAGGTGTAGCCCAGACCTAGCAACTGAATTGTCTTTAAAAACAAATTATGGAAGAGGCGTAAATTATAAGCCAGATAAAGGGATGACTGTTTCATGCCAAGGTGCTTGCCAAGTAAAATGGAACACCCTTATTTAACAAAAAAGCAAATAAGAAATGAGGATGTTAAACATCCTTTAAAATTACCTTTTTTTCTCTATGTGGTCTTTGGTCAAAAGACAGCATTTTAAAGTATGTCTAATAATAACTTCAGCTAGAAGAGGTGGTGTTTACCCTTACTGAACAGACCAGGACAGAGCATGTTACATGTACTGTCATCACATGAGATCTAATAATTGCAAACTGGCACAATGCTGAACAGTTTGTTCTGATCAGGAGTTCTCAGTCATGGTCAGTGAACTTTCTCACAATTGCATCTAATTTTAATTAAATAAGAGTTGCTATATATAATCTCAGCTATTTATATAAGACTTTGCCCACGCTGCTGTTAGTGGTATGATTACCGCATGAGTAGCGCATCTTAGCTAGTCTTCGCCTTGAGCACAACTGGGGCTGTAGGCTGGACATCAGGTTCTGCAAACCAGCTGGGTACTGGGGCAGCTGGGCAGTCCCTGCTGCTGCATCTCCTCCACCCCGGTCAGCAAGATAGCCTGTAGCTGCAGCCATGAGTCCGCTGCCTACAGCTAGATTTGTATGCCTGGATTTACTTTGTTTTCCTGTCACCTTGCTATTGCTTTTTCTGTGCTGTAGAAGTTCTTAGAAGTGTGCCTGGTACATATATTTAAACCCTTGCTAAATTCTTACTTCGGTCTGGCTTATTGCCTGGAGGCGTTAGTTTACAGACAGGTTTTTAATGCCTTTTTTACAGGGGGGGAGGCTTCCTCCTGGAGAGTTTTTCTTCCATGTGCAACTAATGTTGCTCTGGAGCTATTTTGGCTATTTTTTTCTGTCCCCTTCTAAACTCTGCAATAGTCAGAGGTAGCAAGTTTTTCCACATGTTGACTTTTCATCCCCTATTCTACAGGCGTGTATACTACAAAACACAAAGAATTGTAGTTAGGGTCCTGAGGAACTCACTGACACGCTGTGGTGCAGATCATTTCTGGGTATCAATAGAGGGGAAAAGCATCCTTGAACTAAATCTGCTCTCACAAGTCATCTTCCCTTTATGTATACTCATGTTGCTTTTCTGTGGCTGAGATTCAGAAGTGCTTGTCAAGCTTTCAGTTAGGTTTTACACATAATTAAACAATAAACTGTTCTCATTCTTCCAAAGATGCAGTCCTGAGCAACAGCAGCCCTGAACCAATTCGTTTCTTATTCTTTGAATTATTTCAATGCTTACAAAATCCTGCAAGTTCTTGTTTGTTGTTCTGCCACTGTTTGCGTCAGACTTGAGCTGAACAACCTGGGAAGTAATGCTGCGGGGTGTTTAGCAACAAGCAAATAATCCAGATCACCGCTGGCACCCAGGACTCTTGGGGCTTCCATTCCAGTGTCTCTATATTTAAAATGGTTATCTGCTTACTCTGAGTGCTATTTGAGAACTCCTTCAAATATTGACTGTTGAAAAGTTCAATGACTTCTTTCGACTGAGAATTAGCGTCGCTGTTAAGGTGATTTGCATGCACCAGACCACGTGCGGAGGGAGCTTTGCCCCGGTAGCCCATGTGGACGTGGTGATAGCCAAGTACGGCCGCGCTCTGCAAATAACTGTCAATAGCTGGCAGCAGCCGTCGCATAATGTCATTGGCTTTCCTCTGGAATCTGTCTGTCGCATCCTGACTGCAAAGCAGCCCTTCTGTAGTGAAGTCTGATAATAAAATTCCTCTTGTAATCTATGTGCTGGTCTACAGCAGCCAAAATTACTTTTAACCTTTATGTCACCCAGCCTGGATGTTATGCGTGGTATGAAATACGAAAGCGTGCTTTTTGCAGTTGGGTGCAGGACAGGGAACTTATGATTTGTCCGGCTTCGGAGCCAGCGATACCATTGCCTTTCACAACCCACTCACCCTCCCTGGCTTTGGTTCCCTTGTTAATAAAACAAAGGTGCTGGGCTGTGATTACCCACAGGACTGCAGGCGGTGTGGCTGGGCTCCTGCTCTGGCCAGTGCCTCCTGCGCCGCCCCAGGGGCGGGGGTCCCTTGCTGTCCCCTGGGACGGGGGGCACGGAGTGAGAGCACGGCTAGACAGAAAGGGAAAGACTTCTCCTTCTGGGTTAGTGGGGGACTCGGGTTAATCTACCCTTACTGATAATACGCTCGATCAGTGTTTCTGTGGTGGGGACTCATTACTAAATTGGTGGCTGATGGTTTGTTGGGTTTTTTTCAGTTTTAACATTCATTTCCTAATTGATAGAAGGCTGGTATGTTTTGTCCTGATTCAGTATAATTCCACATTACTTGTGCCTTCGCTTACACATTTGATTTTTCAAAATTTCTTGTAACTTCTGGTTTAGGCTTATTATATTCTTCTTATAATCATTTGTGGCTGAGTACAGTGCAGGGCCTGTGGGTGATCTCCTGCCTGCTTGGTTAAAGATTACTGGCCTCTCTCAGAATAGATGTGAGGCCTAATAAAATACAGGCTTTCCTTTATATCTGAATTTTGCCGTGTTCCTCAAGCCGTACTCCAAGGCTCCAGTGCTGTGCAGTGTGGAGACTTCTTTGCCACACTAATCCCACTGTGGCTGGTGGAAGGTAGGTATAAACCTACTCATCTTGCTGTGTCATGTTCTCCACAGCATCTTCCCAAAAAGGTGTCTCCACACCACATGTGTAGCCAAGGTAGAGTTTCTGCTTTACAAGATGGTTGATCCTTAGACACCCTTTTAGTTTGCAGCCCAGGCTTCAGCTATGGATGCTCCAAACCCGGACTCTGGCAATAAGAGGACATTTTCTTGTTCTTGGGGATGCCACTCAGACTGGATTAGAGCTTAAATCTTCAGTGCTAGAGGCTGTAGAGAGACAACGTTTCCATTTAATGTCTGTCTTGAATTTTATAATTTTTAATCATTTAAAGTCATGGAACTGAATAACTGAATGACACATTTATTGTTACTTCTGTGTTTGTTTGGATATAGATTTAAACAGTAGAGTTCTTGAAGTAGCTGGATAACTAGCAGACATTTTTAAAGCCTATGATTAAGAAAGCAGATGGGTTTGGTTTTTATTTTGTGTTATGTCTGCCTCAGATTTTTTCTGCTAATTCTACGGAGTTTCTTAGCAAATTTGATGTTGACACATACTGAAAGATTAAGTTGCTTCTACATGCTAAATTATCTTTTGGACCCTTACGCATGATATTTCATTGGTTTTCCATGATTCTTTATTTCTTTTTACTTGCTTTATGCAGAGAGACCCTCAACTGTTTGAGTCTCTCAATTTTATGTCACCTCGCCCTGCGAAGGAGCAAGGTGCCAGTCTACACCGCTATTGGAGTGCAGAGCAGATGGGAATGTCCTTTGGGTATGGCTGCACTTACATCTGTATTTCTATTGACCTTGCTTACTGCATCATGTAGAGCACAGCATAGATTTCCAGCGAGACAAGGTACAAAACCTCACTGGCTTAGGGACCTGTACGGAGCAAGGAGACTTATCATCCAGGGCAGAGGAAATCCAAGAGTAAAGCAAACCCTGAAATTCAAGTGGAGCTGTGGCAAGCTGGGCAGCCACCGAGCGGCTCACAGTTTGCAGCTGCACACCAAAAATTCACTGCTAGCTAGGGAGAGCATGGAAGAGTCTGGCTGTCCAAACCTGTGTGGCTCTTACTTGGGTAGTTAATCATTGCCTCGTTTCTTTTGTCCTGATAAAAGCGTAATTATGTCAGCAAGGAAGCAGGTTTTTTGGTTCTTCATCCATCATGCAGCAAAATATGGAAGCATATAGTTGCTCGAGTGATTTAGTGGCTGAGTGAATTCGAAGTGACCTGATGTGAAGTGGGCGGTTGGCCATGGTGGGGGCTTGGGGCCAGCGGCAGGTACCAGTGCCGGCAGCGGAGAGGAGCCGGGGCGCGACCACGGGAGAGTCCAGCTCATCCTCCAAAATGCTGGCGCAGCCCGGGGAGGAGATTTCCACCCCGCCTGCCAGGAATTACTGTCTGTGTTGGCATGGGCAGGGGGAAAAATATGATGGGAAACAGGGAGATTAAAATAACCTCAGTGAAAACAGGATGTTGGAAAGCTGGTAACGGAGCGGGGTGCAGGGCTGGCTGGCTGCAGAGGGCTCCTGGGAGAGGCAGGCTCTCACACAGGGGCTCTTTGGGGGAAAACACCCAGTTCTCACATGTTTATGGGCCCACACCAAACCCCGGAGGCAGAGGCAGCACGGCTCTGCTGGCAGCAGGCTGGTGTCTTGTGTTCCCCAAAACATGACTGATCATGGCTATTTACACAAATGTGTTCGCTTACCTTCTCTCAACACCTGCCTGCTCTCTTTTTCATCGGATGAAGGTCATAAACCATTCCCTACAACACATCAGCCTGGCATCATATTTATTTAACTGATATGACCTCACAGGCGCTGCCAAGCAGCGAAACGAAGCTCTATTTCACAGCTCGGCTGTCACTAGGGAGCTGTATTTCTCCCAGCTGATTGCAACCTGCTCTCTGAGCTGCGATCCATGGCTTCCTGCCAGCCTAAAACAAAATAAAAACTGAACAGTGTTTTCCTCTTGCTAACTGACTCTTTCTTTCAGGGGCTGACAGCAGCAGTTACCGGCGTGGATTTACAGCAAGGGTGGCGGGTCCCTGCAGGCAGGGGAGCTGGTTCCCATCACCAGTAGCCGCTTTGCGAACCGTCAGAGGTTTTTGCTGCAGCTGGTGATGGGCTGCTGACTGGTGCTCGGCCAGCTCATCGAATCCCTCGCACACTCATCCCTCAGGTGTTTCTGCCCCTTTGCGAGCGGGGAGAGTTTGGGTGCCAGAGGCTGGTTTCAGCCTGGGAGAACGTGGTGGGCTCACAAGAGGGCTTTACATTGCGAAGCCCCAGTCTCCAGGACGTGTAGACCATGCTCAGAAGCAAGCATGAACTCAGCCTTAACCCCGTAATTTATGAGTTCATTGAGCCATTAGAAAATATATACTAAAATCTCTGAGGCTAAACCAAACTGGTTTATTCTTTAAGGTAAAATAAACATTACTATTTTCCATGAGTCCAAACTGCTATCCACTTATTTACCATCCATGGTCAAATTTAATCTGCTGTGTACACTGCAAGTCACCAGTGTTTCTCAATGCAGTGCAGAACCAGATAGATGCGGAACAGTCCTTGGGTGAGAACTGTATCACCAGTTTTCATCAGCTGGGCTGTGGTTATCCCAGAGCAATTCTTCTTGGTCATCTGGTCTTCTCCCAGTTGGGCGTTACAGCTCGACAGGCGTCAGTCTAGTCTCTGTGACCTTTCAGCAGCGGAAGGAAAGCTCAGTAATGGGCGGGCTCCCCGAGGCTCTGCCCAGCACCGTGCAGCTCCCCCAGCAGTGAAGCTGGGCTCCGCTGGGTTCCCTGGTGTGCCTGCAAGTTACTTTTCTCATCAACGTTGCAGATGGTTGGAGTCCTTAGGATGCCAGCGTGACCAGTGTTTCCTATAGCCTCCCTTTCTCTTCTTCTGTGCTCAACGAGGCAGATTTACTCTCCAGGTCCATAAAACAGTCGAAATGCTATGCTCATCCATGAACATCACAGATGTTCACTGCATCACTTGACTTTTGTGACAGGTGAGAAATGGTAGAAGGTGATGGACTGTTTAAAGTGAAATAATTAGCTGGAGTTAGCGGCCTGCCTGCCCCAGGAGCCGAGGCAGTTCCCCGGAGCAGGGGCATGCCCAGCTCCTTTAACGATCGGCCCCTGTACAGTTTTTTCCCAAGCAGAAAAGGGAAGATATATTTTTAAGCTGAACTTCTTCACTGTTGCAGGATTTGACATGAATTTTGGCATCTGCAGGCAGTGTCACACAAGAGCCGGCTTCAAACCCACGGAGCTGGAGCTGGGGAGCCCCTAGCACACTAGGGAGGGAGGTGGGGGCACCCCTGTGGCAGCCCAGAAAACAGTTCAAATTCATGTTAGTTTTAAATGTTTGGCTCTAGAAATGTCTCCAGGCACTGCTTTAATCCAATTTACAGCGTCTGGCTCAAGTGAAGTATGAGAAGAATTTGCTTAAGCTGTTTGAGCGGTGATGTGGAGCGGTGGGGAGCTGGGCGGGCAGGCAGGGCAGCCGCCTGGCACCGGACCCCCGTCCCCTGGGACCCTGGTGGCCCAGCAGCCAGGAGGGCTCGGGCAGCCCGGGTTGGGAAAGCACCGGCACCCTGCGAACCGCCAGCTAGGACAGAGCGGCAGCAGGTCGGTGGCAGACCGCCTTGGTCCTTCCCCACCTTCTCCTTAAAATACTCGTGAAGCTGCTGTAAAAACCAAGATGGAGACCCCACTGCTGG
This sequence comes from Fulmarus glacialis, assembly GCF_000690835.1. Classification (NCBI taxonomy): domain Eukaryota; kingdom Metazoa; phylum Chordata; class Aves; order Procellariiformes; family Procellariidae; genus Fulmarus; species Fulmarus glacialis. Next base: position 814 of record NW_009226987.1, on the reverse strand, counting down.
GGCCCTTGGGTAATTTGCCAGCGGGACACATGGCCTTTGGGGGTCAGGGCACCCCATTGCCATCTCACTGCCAGGCACCCCGCCGGCCCCATCGCCCGTCCAGCTGAGCTCACAGAAATCTGGGAAATGAGATTGTTTTCAAACAGTTTAAGCCACCTTCACTTCCTGGTGAGGGAAAGAAAGTCTCAGAAGGCTTTGCAGCATGCTCAGATGTTAATTGCTTTCCTCCTGCACCCCTAAGAAATTTGTGTGTTGTCTTTTCGTCTTTACAGCAGGGAAAATGGAAGATGGAGCGGCTAAGCCTCGCCCTGCCGAGCAGGGTGCTGGCTGGGGTGGGACAAACTGGGCTCCACCAGATGCTGGAGTTCGAGTCACCTTGGAAGAAGCCTTAAGGTAAGGAGAAAAAGTCATTTACAGCTTTAGCTCTTACTTTGTCCCTGAAATCTATGCAATGTCCTGGCCATTTATAGAAACTAATGAACCATGTCATCTGAATCTGGAGCAGTTGCAGGGCAAATTGGAGCGGTGATGGTGATTAAAGGTAGCGTCCAGATGAGAAAGCGGTGGGAGAGCTCAGCGCTGCTCCTCCCGGAGAGCAAAGCGTGCCGGTACCGGGGAGCGGTGTCATTTGGCAGAGGTAGCGCATCCCAGCTGGAGGCAGCGCTCTGGCCCTGCCGCCTTGGAAAGGCGAGTGAGGATGCTGGGCTGTGCCGGGGTTTGCTGGCTGGCCTTTGCGGCAGCAAAGGAGCGGGGCTGCTGCGAGGCTGGGGCAGTGCCCGGCCTCGGGGTGGACGGTGCCCGCGGTGCATGCCGC
>NW_009226986.1:22436-38204 GCF_000690835.1 Fulmarus glacialis | reverse complement strand
AGCCTGCGCCGCCTCGGGCCCCGGTGCAGCTCCGCTCCTGAGGCGGAGGGTGGGCCTGGGCAAAGCCCGCGCTCTCCGGGGCGTGTTTCCCTCCTCGGTAGTGACCGCGTAAACTCGTGCCGCACCTCGCAAGGGCTGCGTGAGTATTTGCTTCAGTGTTGCGGAGGAAAATACCCAGCGCTGTGTGAATATAGCGTAGTTAAGGCCTCGGTCTTGCAGGCTGTTTTCCACAGCTCTGTACGCCTTCACTGCTGCTGTGCCTTCACCGCTGGCCTGCTATAAAAGTGCAGCTGTATCAGTGTGTGCCCAAGAAACAACTGCTCTACTGCGGTTAATCTCTTGTTTTGAAAAATTAGGTGTTACACGATGTGTGAGATTTTACATTTAGTGTGGGTAACTAAAGGAATATGGACCCATACGTGTACATATATATACACTGGCAGGATGGTAATCCCTGGGTTCAGACCGGCCATCGAGAGCAGTCCTTTTCAACAGATACAAAGCTGAGGGGTTTGTTTTCATAAAAGCCTTTATTTTATGTATAACAATTCGGTTTTTGCATAAACACATTTTGGATTATGATTTGCTAGTGAAAAATTTAGTTTGTTTTTTCCATTTGAGGGTAAAGGTCCAGGCTAATGGAAGAATGGTGTTGCTAGGGGTTTTTTTTGGTCCTGCCCCTTGTCCACAACCATTTTAACTGGGGATAGCATAAAAGCAAAGGCCACCCCGACGCTCATATACAACAGTTCCTATGAGACAATGATCTGTGAAGCTAGCAGGCATTGCTCCAGCTCTCACATAAAAATGCAGTTGCATGAATAATTATGATAAAAGTGAATAAAAAGTGATACTGAAGATCCAGTTTGTTTGTAAACTCAAATGTTTATGAATGCAGTTTTACAGCAGGTGTCTGTAATAACTGGTATCAATGCACAGTAATGGTTACCCTCTACCTGTAGCTGTTTTCTACAGCAGGAAAATCTTATGGCACTGCTCAGAAAAAAGCAGCTCAGGTCACCTTGCATGCAAAATCATTGAATCTAGTAATAAGCATTTCAACTGATTTTAATAAATGTAATCCTGACTGTTATGAGCTGTGCCATCTGTAACATTATGCAATGTTATCTCTTACGTACAGGAGACATGACATTCTATGTGGAAGTGGCAGTGACGTGACAGCGTCTGACAGCTCCGCTCTGCAGTGTGGTGGCAATGTTCTTCTGCAACAGTAAGGCCTTTATTTATTTTTAAGATATAAATTAATTCACTTTGGCCTAAAACCCCGTATGTCATAGGTTCTGATACCTTTATTTAATTTTCATTTTATTCTGTTTTTGAAATGGCCACAAGTAAGATGATAATGTTGTCTAGCTAAAGCCTTTAGATTATAAGAAGTTCCAGATATTTCTGAGATGATCTTCTGATACAACAATTTGGCATGGATGAAAATCTGGCTTCCACTTTAACAAGCTGGAATTGGAAAATATTTCTTACTTATCACATATCTCTATATCAAAGCAAATATGACTGTGATTATTTACCAAAAATTGGAGGCATATGTCAGGGCAGGTTACAGTCTCCTAAAAGTCTCTAATATTCAATAAAAAAAGCAATTGGATTCACCTTAGATTAGATGGTAGATTCTGTTTGTTTGAGCTGTCATTCTGCCCTGTTTTGGCAGGCAGTGATTAGAAAACCTTAATGTTTAACTGTGTCCCTGAAACGATGTGGGCAGATTAGCAAGAATTGCTGGTTCCTGTTGGTGTAGATGATATGTTTTCACACATCTCCTTTGCACTCAAGGACATTTTGCCAGCTTACATCCCTGCTGTTTCATGCATTACATTTGGCTTGCTGGGACCTGGGGAGAAAGGGGAGGCTGAAGATTACATGGCCTCCAGCATTTTGTTTATGAGAGCATCCTTCTAACGATCAATGTCCACGTGGGGTGGAAGCAGATTTCCCCCTTGAGATGAGAATCAAGCAAGGTTGCCAAATGCACAATCTTCCCTTTCAAACGTTCTGCTCCTTCTGAAGCTGAGAGACCGGCAGGCTCTGCTCATCCAGGGAGGGAGGAGGCAATGGCAATGAACCCTGAATCTCAGCCTGGGAGCGAGCCTGTATCTCCGCTGCAGTGCTGGCACAGCACAGCAATGCTTTCCCCTCCATGACTGCCAGCGTCCGTATGTCTCTCTCTCTCTTCATTGCAGTTTGCCAATGTTCTCATGTGTGAAGTGAACTGATACAAAATGTAGGTTACACCACTAAAAACTCTGAGAACAGTCTTGTTTTCACTACCCTGAATGTGAATTGAAAGAAGTCCAAATGTAGAGTAAAAACCTGAGGTTCCTTTTTAGGGAAACCTTTTCTTTTTTGCTTCCTTTCTCTTTTTAAGTGGAGCTTGCATCAGGATTTCATACTCCCTGCTAAAAATTTGGGAGCCATGTAAAACCGTGATCTCCTAACATAGTTTTGAATGGCCTTGCTCAAACCCAGAGGGTCATTAGAAAACACTTCCTACCTGCTTTTTGGCTATTCTACCTGTAAGAGGAAGTCACAGTTCCTGCAGCCTTCAATAGGTAATGCTGGTTGAGACTGGTATTTAGGAGCTGCTTGCAGGTAATTCAAAAGCGAGGCTTTCACGAGCCCTCCTTACAAATTTCGGGATTTTCTGACAGTGATTGCTGTTGATTTGTACTCCATCGTAGACACTACCACAGGAGATCTTTCAGTTGTTGAATTAACTAATCACTTACCAATCTTTAGGTGGTTTCCCCACAGAAGGCAGGTTTTGCTTGCTGTGATGAATCCGAAGTGCTTTAAATATTACATGATGTTCCCCATGTGAAATGAGTACTACATAAGCATAGCTGTTGTATGTTTTGCTGAAGTGTGATTGAAGGTTAAGGTTTGAGACATGGAGCCATCCACTGGGTAAGGAGCCAGGGTGACTGTCGGAGTTTCCTAGGGCATGGTGTTTCTGGGCTAACAGCAAATAGTTGCCTCACTGGGTATTTGGCAGGCAGATGGTCTCATGTTTTCTGGACAACAGCCTCGTAAGGCATTCAGATATTTTTGAAATGTGTTAACTAAGATATTCAGAAAATTGAGTGAAAATAAGTGTCTGCTCAATAAATATTAAGACTACTTTGGGGTGTTTTATGAAGCTCCAGTCTTGCTGCTTTTGTTGTTGCTTAGATCAGAATTGTTCAGAAGGCAAATGGCAAGAGCTGTAAATGATATGACAGCGGGTGCTGCTGCAAAGGATTTCAAAGAATAGTGCTTGTGTAGTTACGACAGTATCGAGGCTCAGCCGTGCACCATTGAAGTCAATGGGCTTCTAGAGAAATCTGCATCACTTCATAGCAAAGCACATTTTTTTCCCTATTTTTTTCCAAACAAGAGTTTTGTCGTGTCATACCAGGAGCTGCCTACTCGATGGCTTGGGGAGAGCGTGCTGGCTTTTCTGCACTGGTCTGTTTTCTTCCTCTCTAGGTGGCATGTCACTGCTTTCTGTAATTTTGGGGGGGCAATAGCGGTCTGCGTTCTCTCCCTTTGTTACCCAGTTGTGGGTAATAGCTCTTCAGCACTGTGGAAATGGTATGAACATGCATAGCAGAAAACAGGCTAGTGAGACCTCCTTTCAGTGCACCGCGTTCCCGAAGGCAAGGCAGTACTCTTGCTACCATCTTGTGTTCCGGTTCAGACACAACTGAGTGTAACAGAGGGTCTCTGTGCCCTTGCACGCTCCATGGAGAATTTGTACGTTCTTCTTCCATGGCCGCTTCCCCTAACCTCAAATACAAAGTTCTTTAGACAGAGAAATGCATGTTTTGATCTTTTGTAAATGGAAAAAAGACATATCAAGCTAAACCACTAAATGTCCATGCACTGAAAGAGATTTCACTATAAATAGAATGAAGCCCCTGTGGAATTCATTGCACAATATTGGGTCCTTTTGTTCACTTTGTTAAAAAGGGAGCCTTGCATTATAGCTCCTTTCCTTCTGAGCAGATTTTAACTGTACATGAAATACCATATCTGAGATGTAGAATTTATCTTAGTCTATCAGCTGTACTGCTATGTACTGGCTGCTGCTTTGTAATCCACTTGTGAAAATTGTATGATGTGTTATCATATGTAAGAAGGATACAAATATCTGTGTAGATTTCCCCCATTCAGCCGTGGAAGTTGTACTGTTACAGGTCCTCTGTTTAATCCAAAAAACCCATAGCTGTAATAAAAGGAAAATAAACTTTATTCAAATCCTCTGTCTATTTATGCCTGTTCACCTTTTGACCAGCTCTAAAAGACAGATTACATATCACTGATATGCTGCATTATTCAAACGTTACTGGGGGGATATTTATTTTTATTTCAAAAGAAAATATTAAAAATAAGGAAATAAAAGAAAAATAGCACTCTTCTGGACTGGTGGAGAATTTATGGGTATATAAATGAAAAGATCAGCTAAACTTTACAGTGACAGAGATTTTATTTAACAAGCAGGATGGCTTTAAAATTTTCATACCACTACGCAGTATTTGCAGATATTGCATACGTGAAAGCAGAGATCAGAGTTATAGTGGCTTGTTTAGGAAGGCAGTTGGATATCAGAAGCTAATGTTTAAAACTGGGGCCTGAGTTAAGACTGTATTTTTGATGGTTTACTTTCTGGAATGCAGTAGTTGTACCTCAGGGTGAAGCCTGAGAAACAGTGTGCAGAAGTCGGCCTCCCGGTGAAACAGTCTCTCTGAAACTTATACATGTAATTTATTTGTGTCATGTGTTTCTCTTGCCAAAGGACCTAATTTAGTCACCTATGGGATTAATCTCATTATTAAATTACTGAAATGGTATAATGGCAGAAAGAACGTGTCTTTGGGTTGAGATGACCAATACTTGGGTCTGAAGCTTATGTGCAAATCCGCTCTGGCAGTAACTCCTGGTTGTTAGCGTGCCGGCATGCGGGGTCTGTGCGAGCTCATGGCAGGCTAAGGGACAATTTTCCCAGTGCATGTGGTCTTTGTAAGTCCCTTACATTGGGACAAAGTAAAAGAGAGAAGATGCTGCCCTGCCAGAAGAGGCAGTGCCGCAGTGACAGGAATTATTGACGCTGCTAGGAGGGATCCAGGTTCAAATCCTTGCTCTCGGTAAGTCAGAGCAAGGGTTGGACTTAGGTTTCCCAAATCAAGATGAGTGATGTAACCAGCAGAAACAGAGCCTCTGTCCCTCTGCAGAAAATTTGCTCTGGACCTAACTGATTTTTGCCAAAGCTTAATCAAAACCAATAATTACTCTGAGCAGAACCCATTAATAAGATTAAATATTTTTGAATAATGTTGGTCAGTATTTTACAAGCAACGGTAATTAATTTATAAAGCACTTCAGGACCCTCCTCCAGACAAGCTAAACAAAACTATCATCCTGGGACTGCAGGGTGTAGAAGACCTGACCTCTGCCATCAGGCTCGATGCTCTTCTCTGGGCAAGCACAGTGGGTTCAAGGAGGTTTTGTGAGGAACGGATGGTGTGAAAAATGAGGAATGAGGTCAGGGCTCGGCTTGTTACCACCTGCACAATAAGTAATGAGAAGTCAAGCTAAACGCTGTTGTCCTCACACAGCGGGAACCAGGGCAGGGGCTCTTGCTGTGCTTTTTCCACCTGTGTAACAGGGCTCACAGCCCTGTCACAGCACATTTCCCACTAAAGCAAAGAGGAGGTTTACCTTCGGAAACACCGTGCTTTTAGTGACCGATGGACTGCGGCCTCCCTGCTGGCGAGCCTCCCTGCTGCAGTTCGTGTCGCATCCCTGACATGGTTTCAACATCCCTTCCTATGGGTGACTGTGGTGCGCACCAAGTTCACATCTCCTTGCTTCAAATGTACAGTTAATATCCAGCAGATACGTGGGAAGGCAAGCAAGCTACCTTTCATCTAATGTTTCTAACACAGAAAACCTTCAATATTGAGAACAGATAGACTGGAAGGTAGGTTCACATCTCTCAGCAAGAGAGCTGTAACTTAAATCTAATACACCTGATCAAGGCTTTCTCTCTGCCTTGTAGGTATTTTAATACAAATGTGTCTTTCATTTGACTGATTGAAGGTCTCCAACCTGCAATAAATGAAACATCTGATCCCCTTGAATCCAAATCACTTTTTCTTTGATTTTCTTTTACTTCTATTTCTTCTTTCTTTGTTCTACGGCTAGAGTCGAATTTCCCTTTAGAAATTGAAAGAATGTGTGTGGGTTTTTCTGCTCCTCTTACAGTGAGCCTGTGCAAAGGTCGAGTGGCTAGTTGACTAGCATATTAAGACAGAATTCATTTCACAGACAGTCTGTAGTGATGTGCTTTACATATCATTATCACGCTGAATTGAGGGAAACTGATTATACAAATTAGTTACTGTACATTATTCTCCAAAGCCTTTTATTTGCATAACCAATAGATTTTATGCAAAGAATATCCTGAAAAATGATACATGATCATGTATAGTTGAAAGAAAGTTGTTACTATCTAGGTAGGAAAATAAGTAGGCATTATTCACAATTTAAGTTTAAATTACTGTGTATCATAATATTAGGTGTATAAATTAGCTTATGCCAGACGTAGCCTTTAAAATATATTTCCTGTAAACACGATTGTGCCTGCAGTCCTGAGTGCTGGGAGCTGGTGATTCCAATGTTCTCTATAATTATGTCTTTGTATGAATCAATCAGTTTAAATATAGAGCGACAGTCTGTAAAAGCCATGACCTCCGTTGGGTTTATTTTTTACTCGGGTAGTCATGTCTCTTTCCAGATGTCAGTGACATAATTTGTATGCTCAGCATTTCTTGTGCGAAGATTTTTGTAGGGGGGGGAGAGGAGGGGAAGAGGACCTTCAGAAGGGGATGGGACTTGGAAATACTAAGCTGTAGAATCGTTGAAAGTGTTGCTTTTAATCTATAACTATAACCATGTTTGTAGTGAAGTGTTAACTCTCCTACACATGAACACACTTAGTCTTTGCATAGATATTGCGCTGGGTATTAAAATGTATGTCAGGCTGGAGAACAAAGAACACGTGACATTATGGACTGAATTCATAGTTACAATAAAAGGAGCAATGAAAATTCAATAAGAGGACTGGAACCAACAGTGTCTTTGTACTTTTTATCTCTGCTAGAGTTTCCAGAGGAACTGTTAGTGATTAAGGGCCTCATCCTGCGCACGTTAGTGAGCCATGATCACTGCCCTGCGAGCGGCACCGGGCGCTGAGAGCTCCCGCAGGCGGGACGCTGGGGCGGGAGCACGCAGCACCCGCATTCCCCACAGTTGGTAGCTGTTGGTGGGCTCGGGGGATTTGACAGGATGGGACCCGACAAGGAAAGGAAAGCAGAGGAGAGCAGTCACGTAAAGTTCATTTTGCCTTTATAAAACTTTCTAGGGATTGGAAATATGCAGCAACATCCAGTTGGCAGAGGAGATGAAACACTGATGTGTGCTGTGTATGAAAACTAGAATTTATGGTTAGTAGGTCCCCAATGTAAAAGTTCTAAAAATAAATCCTTTAAACTGTTGCAACCCTTTTCACCATTTCATTTCCCTTACATTTCTGTGTTTGCAGTAAACACATCTTTGATGCTAAAACTGGAAGTTTTTTATGTGCTATGATTTTTTTTTAATGGAGACACTCACCTTACTTTAACTTCAATGGAATAGGGTTGTGTTAAAAACACCGATACTTTGCTCTGACAAGATGTTTGGATGCAAGTCTGATGCATTTCAGAAATGTTTGTCAGTGAAAGTCTAGGTTTATTTTATTAATCACAAAATTCTAGTTTTGAAGAATAATTATATGGAACGTTCCATGTTGTATAAGGTATTTCTCTACATTTTAATTAGAAGGAATTATTTGATTTCAATATAACCTGTTTTAATTGCATTTTTTTGTGCACCTATAAAATTTAATAGGCGTAGACACTGATATTATTTTGGGAGTTTGTGAGATTATTCGTCTAATGTAGTTTCAAGGGAGCTACATTTTTATTTCTTTTAAACTTTCTAAATAACGATCGAACTTTCAGCCTTTCCCTTGTATTTTTTCTTTGGATTAGTTTCAAGTTGGACTGAAAGCCAGCAATTGTGAGGTAGTGTGGATTTGACATTTTCTGCTGTACCCCACATATTATTTGCAGTAAGATTAGCATCAGAAGGACTGACTTAGATCAATTGTCTTTGCTTATGCACACCCTGTGTTTCTCGGATTTTTTTTTTGGGGGGGGGGTGGGTGTTAGTATTTAGTTTCCCTGTCCAAGCATATGAAATCAGTTTTAGCTGGGTGTTTGTGTCACAGAACTTGCCAGGTAGAGTGTAGGTGGAGGATAAAATGAAAGCAAAGAAGGTAATGTAAAAAATTAGAGACATTGGAACGGGTACAAAGGAGAACTCGTGTTCTTTGAAATTACAATCCTGAAATGAGCAGCAATGAGCTGATAAAGCAGCATGGATCTGTGTGGATAGAAGAGGCTCCTTAAACTCAAGATCTAAATGATTTAAGCATCTTAGCGTATGGATTATAGTTGTCCTCAGCTAGGGGCAAATCCTGTCTCCAGTGACATGTGCACCCATTTAAAATCAATGAAAGCTGGAGATGTGAGAGACCAGCTTTTGTGCTTTAGCTTTTGTCTTGTGTGACTGTTAGCAGAGAGTTTCTCTGAAACGCATCTGGGTAAGTTAAACTTGTCACCCTTGTGACAAGAATACTCACATAAGTAACCATAATAGTATTAGCTCTCACAAAATATTTAAAGAATCTGGCCTTTAGCTAGTAATATTTTTCAGATGTCTCTTTGCTTTTAGCAGTTTAAGAAAAACTACATTTTTACCCTGAAGAGTGGATTTATTTTGAAATGAAGTAAATGGCAGAAATGCAGCTCTCTTCTTCACCTGATTTTTTTTTTTTAAGTTCAAAGTGTTCAGGTACATAACTCTAAGCTCTCTCTTCCTGATACACAGTGGGCTACCTAGCTTTTTTTTAAAATTCATGGTAGGGTCTCAGAGCAGGACTGGCAACCTCAACTAAAGTAACTGCTGCTTTTATTTCCCCATGACTTTGGTTCTGTTTTAAGGTCTCAAAAGACCACGCAAACCAACTGAGCAGAGCAGGAAGAGAGGTGAAAGATGGAGATGGTAATTTTCAAAAAGACATTGTGTTGCAACCAATGAGTTCTTTATGACTTCTACTTGAAAGCATAAATCAGCCCAGGTTCAATTAAAATTGCATCTAAATTGAACTAAATGAGCTTTTCCTGGTTTAGAGTTTCCATATGAAAGTTTTGCACATCTCTGAATAGCAGTGGCAAGTTCTCAGGAAGCTGAAACCATGAAAGCTTTGAAGAGGACAGTGATTTTAAAGCCCACTCCTGCCTCCCGTCCCACAGTTTTGTGATGTTGAAGGCTACCTTCTCCATGAAATATAAATACAAACAATATTTAAATAATGACCATATGCTCTCCAAAAGTTGTCTTAGTTGTTAATGTTGTCTTAGTGTTTTAAAGATAATGGTGGTTTTGGTTGGCTTTTCAAAAACTTGCTAAAAAACCCTAGGTCTCAAGCATGATTGCAGGTAGATTCAAAAGGTTAATTCAAAAGGAATTAACGAACTCCTTTCTCTGGAAGTGAAGTAGCAGAGGCTGGACAGGACCAGGCTTTGCATTAAGTAAACTGTCAGGTTGTATGACAGGTTTCCATTAGCTTGACTTGGCTGAGGTTTACCTGAATTACAAGGTAGTGAATTGACAACATTATTTTGGTGGAGATCTCATGCTCAACCAAGACTGACTTTTTATAGAGGGGTAAGCAAAAAAGGCCTGGAAGAATCGTCACTAAATCTTCAGTATGAAATGCCTAGGGAGTCTGAGAAAATCCTTGCAGTTTCGACTGAAATGAGTAATTTCAGACAAGTCCTTTAGCACTTAGGTCCTTTAAATCAATCAATAAGTTCTTCCTTTATAGAGGAATAATCACCTGTAAACAAATACACCCCCTTGCAAGGCTTCTGAAGCCATTGCCTGCCAATGGGAGCACATTGGCTCCTTTCACAGTTCTTGCAGATCCTGTTTACGTAAAAACCCAGTCGCCAAGTACTCAGCTAAAAGCTGCTGGTGTAATGTGAAGGCATTTTTTGAGCTAGAGTACTTTATAAAGAAAAAATGCTTGCTTGAGGTAGACCAAAAATGACAGTGTAAGTGGATCACCTGCCTGAAAGTTTCTCAAGCAGTATGGCTGTCCGACCCTCATGTCATCCTCTCCCGACCCCTCAAGAATTCCTTTGATCTCCCATGAAGACATCAGCCTCCAGGACTGTCATCGCCCCGCAGATGTCCACCCCGCAGGAGGCGGTGGTCTGCCCAGGTACAGGTGCTGTGACCGTCCCCGGTGTGCTCCAGAAGCTGCTGCTCTGTAAGGCTGAAACACTCGGTGGAACAGCTGCAAGTGCGTGAATGATGGGTTTAATATTTAAAAACTCAAAAAAGGAGGAGAAGCTGCAGCATTTTCATATGCAATCTCTTTCCTCTTGTTGTAATGCTGCCCATCAAATTAACAAATTTGGCATTGCTTTTGCTTATTTTTGAACATCACAATTTCACCAGGCAATGGATCGCTTCTGTACCTTGCCACAAAGAACTTCTCATCTGGAGAGCAAGGCTCCTGTTCTGTTCTTCAATCCTTATGCAAGTGAGTGTGCTGACTCACAAAGCAAAAGCTGAAACACTTGCAAAGGTTTTGTATAAAATCCTTGGTTATGAGAGTTATTCACCTTCTCATTTTCCAGACTGGCTGGTCTTGTAACACTTAATACTGCTAGGTTATTACAACTCTGAGGAGTTTCACTGATTTCGCAGGGACTGTAATAGTTTGCAGTGTGGATGGGATTTCAAAGCATAACGAAAGCACTTGTGAATCTGTTTTACTTCATGTAGCAATGGACTAGGAGAGCCTGAAAAGCAGACTCCCAGCTGAGCAGGTGGCAGCTTCCAAATGAAGGGTAAAAAATTCTTAGGACACCCTAATTTGATTGCTTGTCATGACCTGGCTCACAGATGCCACTGAGCATCAACAGGATTTGGGTGCCTGGGTACTGTAGGACCCTTTGGAAATCTCATCCCGTACAGGAGAGTTGGGATCCATATGGTAAAATCAAAGTCCAGCCAGATGTAGCAGGAATTTGTATGCTACTACCCGACTCCTTGTATCAATAAAGAGATGTTTGTGTAAAATATGAACAAACTACAATTTCAATGGAATGTAATCATTTTCAGCTCGGTTGTGCTGATGGCACACAGCCCAGAGCCTCGCAGCAGCCTCGGAGGTAACACGCCTTCGGGAGCACAGCCTGCAGCCGGGCCTTCGCCGCAGCCGGGTATGGAAGGAAATGAGCCTGTACCCTGGCTTGTCCTCACCCCCCTTTGGACTGAATCGTGCCTCTTGATAGACAAGGAGGGGAGTGCATCTCTGCCCAGTAGAGTTAAGTTGCATAAGATCCACTTTTAAAATTTTTTTCCCCCTAGTCTGAAGAGGTTTTTTTAAAAAAAAATTAAAAATAATTCCATAAAGTCAGATTTTAAAAGCTTTTAGATTTTGCTTTTGATCTTTTTCATTTTGTATTTGTTTTCTTCACTGCAGATATATAATTTATTTTGGGCAGTTGGGAAAGGAAGCAAATTCAAATCTCTTCATTCTATGAGTATATTAAAAGGTCTCAACATCGTCACAAATCTGCTGATTCGCTAAAGGAAATTTAATTGATGCTTTTCAAAAGTGCCATTTGTATGAAAATAACACTTTTCATCAAACCAACCAACCCACAATATTTTGGCATTTTTCAAATAGCTCTTCTGACTAGTTCTGTCACAAGCAAAAGGAAAAATACTTGACAATCACCCCAGTCTGGTCCTTTCTTAAAATTCTGCTTACCACTCAGCACAGCCTTAGACATTAGCCAGTGGCATGAAATGTATCACACCAGAGTGATGTATTTCTTTAGTAAATGGACTGAAAATAAAGTAGGAGTGCAGTATTTCTCTCAGTAGTAATATGTTGATGAACCTGTCAGAGCAAAGACAAACCACTCTGACTTCTCTGCCTGCTGGAGCACAGCAGCCGGGCTTGTAACTGAGACATCACAGGACAGGTGCTTTGAAAATTACAGAATTTAAGTAAAGGATCATGTGGCTTTCCTATATGATCAAGAGGTCGATCCTTGCAGATTTCAACACCCTACATCCCCATTTGCTTCTTGATCGTATGTCTTTTATGTTAATAAATAATCCTGTAGATTTGAAATGGCTTTTCACATAGGTAATTCATTTCTGTGCAGTCTCAGCCTGTGACCGAGCAGAAGTCTAATTTGAACCTTTTAAAGGTTATTTTATTCAGAAGTGAATTTCACCCTATTACACATAATCACTGCTAATCATTGAGGTGATTCACAGGTACGAGGGATGCAGAATCAGCTCCCAGGTATGCTCTCAAAAATCTGTAATTTTGTTAATAAAAAGCACCACAGCTATAAGCAAGAATGGTGGTTCTGCAGAATCTAGGAGCTGCATTGCTTCTGCCTTTGTTCTTTGATTTTTTTGTGTGTGTATAGATTTTAAATAAATCACGGAAAATGTATAAATTCCACATTACACAGAATATTTAAAATCTTACTAGAACTGGGCCTTAACTGTTACCTGGAGGTCTGTAAATACCTGCAGTAGTTTACTGCTGCTAATGCTGTAATTACATTTCAGCGTTGACTCACACTTAGGCTTTTTTGTGTTTGTGTTCAGCAGTACAGTTTATTTGAAAAGTGCATAAAATATAAATATCCAAACTTCAAAGATGCTGTAGTAGAGGTAAATTTCCAAATGTTCTGTGATTTTTCTCAATAGTTTTATGATAACATAAAGTCAGTGTTTCATCAAAGAATTTTTTTTCTTCAAGAAGGATTGCACCAACTAGGTATAAATTATAAATCATACTCTGTTTTACATGTGAAATGGGAGCTCTGAAGTGTATCACATTTGAGCAGATGGAGGCTTGGTGTTCTCATGTTTTTCTGAGCCTATGTTTTGTTTGTGGTGTCATTTTCTATATATTCTATTTTTAAATTCCTTTGCATAGGGGCAAGAAACTATCACCAAGTAAATACAATTATTGACAAGTGTTACTAGCAGCAGGGGGCAATGACAAAATCATCCGTAACACACACACACACACACACACACACAAAAGCCGGAGTGATATTTGTAACACACGGAGTAATGAGCTAATTGAGCAGCTGTTCAGGTTTCGTGACATCAAAGATTTTATTTAACAAAATTAGTGATCAAAAACAGTGACTTACAAAATGCTAAATATGTATTTGTTCAGGTAGCCAAAGCTGTTTGTGGCTTTATTCATTCTAGAAGCGTGGCTGAGTTTTGGTACAATTTAGAGAATTGGAAGGAAACACCTTAGAAGGATGCTGTCTAAATTACAGCCTGTTTGTTCGTTATTGTTAATAAGCACTATTTTATTGTGTTTACAAATTGCAAATTGACCTGAGATTTCTCATTCCTTTGGTAGCACCTTTGCTACAAGGTAATAACATATTAAAATAGTATGGCGTTTGAATGTAATCGTTTCCTGGCTCCATTCGCTTGCAAACTGCTGTTAAGAATGAGGGGGAAAGGCAGCGGAGGGAAATGGCTAGTTTTGCAGGGCAGAGATGAGAAAACGCAGCCTCTGTGCGTGTTACACAGGCGGAGATGAAAGCAAAAGAACCGAGAAGCACTTTTTAGCCAAGAAAATAACCGGCGTGGGCTCCGTAGACTTAGATTAAACCAGCTGTAAAACAGGAATTTCCGTCATTGTTATTGACCAGACTTTGAACACTTTTATCGGCTGCATGTGTTAATAGCTTGTTAATGATTGATGCTGAGGTGTTTTATGACACCAAATGAAAGTGAGAAATAAGTGCAGGATTTCGAGGTTTTTTTTCTCTTTCAGTAGCACTCTTTGCAGAATTTCAGCTATGTTTTAAAACATTTATGCCTGCCAAGATTAGATAGGTTACACTGCAACTCAAGATAATACAGAACTACCCTGACTGTGCTGTTCATTCAGCCCTACATTGAACAGTAAAAATACAGCAACCCTCAAAATGAAAAGCTAGATTTTAGAAGGTGATGCAGTTCTGCCAGGGTGTATAAAGGAAGGTAAAATGTATAGATGACTTGGTATGCAAGGCAAATAAATACCAGATTTGCAGACTACTGTCTAAAGACGAGCCTTGTTAAAATTGCTCAAGTATTTCAATTAGGGATTTCTTACAGCTTCCATTTCGCGTGGTTCAGCAAAGCAGTTCAGCGTACGCTTAAGCTCCAGAAAAGTCAGTAGGACACATTAGCACAATGCATTTCTTGTCTCCATCAGCTATGTATTCTAGAGCTTAAGACGGTGATCTCCATATTAGCTTAGATAAGCCTTTCTGCTGATTGTAGAAGATTCTGTGTGGTTATTTACTTCACATGTAACCAGATTGCCGAGTAAACTACGAATTGACAGAAATCTGGAAACACTGCGTACTTGGTATCTCTTAAGGAAGGCACAGGAAATGTGTAGGTGTCTGTAAGATTCAATATGCATTTATTTTTCTCTGTTCACATTGTTCCTTTTTACCATCACTGCTTGCCTGTCGTAAATACAGTTAGTGAGCTTTCTACATTGCAATAAACTGCTCTTCAAGAAGAAAATTTGCTCTGTGAGCAAAGCCTTTTTCCTACACTATTGTAATTTTCTGTTTTTTCACTGCCTCACAAAGTGTTTAAATAAAAGCAAAATAAGCTGTAGCACTGCATTTGCTGCACTGCCCCCTCTTCCTGCAAAATGCTTTCTCCATCTTCAAACAATTTTGCTCTAGCAAAAATTTCTTATGACGGTGAAACAAAGATATATAATATATAATAAAAACCAAAAGAGATGCATAGATTCAGCCCAGAATAAGCAAAAACCTAATTGCTCTTGCAGTTGTGTAAGATGGGAAAGATCCAGGTTGAAGTCCCTGGTCTGAATCAAGGACTTAAACCCAGATTTGTCACGCTTTGAACAATTGTTCTAACTGCTACAACAGAGCTATGCTTTCTAGGTTTGAAAAAAGAAATTCAGTTGAATACCTAACAAAACTCTCCTGCAGAAGGGATTGTCAGAACTGGTATGTTCTTGTAAAAGTTTTATTTCCTGCAAATAGATATTTTCTGAAAAATATTACAGGTTATTTTGTTCAGCTATTTCTTTTCCTCTTTTTTAACCATGTGAATATTGACTCGTAACACACTACAGGCTTAAGTACTTCTGTTGGTTTCTCCAGTCTGTGTTAACTCTCCATGTTCCAAATGTTACAGAGTTTAAATAGCATCATAGAATATTGTGAACGTTTCAAGATAACCTTGGAATAGAGTAGCCCTTGATCTTAGCTGTCATCCTGGACTTGGGTTAATTTTTTCTGTAGTATTGTCGTCGTATATCCCCAGCTGGCAACTAAGCCCCCCCCAGCCGCTCGTTCACTCCCCCTGGTGGGATGGGGGAGAGACTCAGAAGGTAAAAGTGAGAAAACTCATGGGTTGAGATAAAGACAGTTCAATAGGTAAAGCAAAAGCCGTGCACGCAAGCAAAGCAAAACAAGGAATTCATTCCCTACTTCCCATCGGCAGGCAGGTGTTCAGCCATCTCCAGGAAAGCAGGGCTCC
>NW_009226986.1:16386-22174 GCF_000690835.1 Fulmarus glacialis | reverse complement strand
TGAATTGTCAACACTGTTTCCAGCACAAATCCAAAACATAGCCCCATACTAGCTACTGCGAGAAAATTAACTCTATCCCAGCCAAAACCAGCACAACTATTGTAGTAATGAGTAATTCTAGGAATTGGGAACCCTGGCCTATATGTAAATGACACTGGTGAATTGTCTCTGGTTGCTGTGTCCCTTATTCTCATTATTTATTCATGCTTTTTTTTCTCCTCAGAAATAACAAATTAAACCTTAGGAGACTTGGAGGTTCAAAGGGTTGGACATTAGTCTTTACTAAGTCCAGTTCTGTAGAGATTAGAACAGGAAACGCCATTAAATTTAACCGTTTCAGCATTTCACTGAGCCTAAATTCAGACAGCACTATCACTTGCCTCAAAGGAAATACAAAAGCCTATTGTGTTATAAAGAAACCGATTTTTTTCATATCTATTCATTGTAAGCAGTTCATTCTGGTTTCAGAGACATTAGTGAGTTTAGATATACCTTTATGTAGAGTAAAAAACGGCAGAAAACCCTGATGAGTTTTCTGACTGCATCCACTGCCTGTATGCGCTTTCCTGACTGGTTCATTGCAGACTGGAGTTCTTACAAATGAGACCAAGCCTGCGGGGGAGTGATAACTATTAGCAAATTAAGAAATGGTAGCTTTGAATATATAGTAGTCATCATGAAAATGCCAGCTCTCACTATAATGTAGCATCAGAGAATGATGGCTCCTTTTTTAAAGGAGATTTCTGTAAGTATCTGTTAACAAACGCTGACTCTAGAATAGGAACCACTGTAGAACATGTACAAATACAAGAGAGAGAAGCGGCCAAGAACTTGCTGTTTGTTTTCAAAACTGTACCCTTTTTGCATAGTCTTTAAAAAACCCTATTAGCAACAGTGGTGCTTCGGCAATGCTCACAGAGGGCGACTGCAGCCTGGCAAAGCCTGTGTGCCGGGCTGCCTGGGCAGATGTCTGGAAGGACTGGGTGCAGGAGGGCGCCTGCCCTGATGTCACCCCCCACATCCCATTGCATAAAGTAGCATAGGCAGATCAATGTCTGCAGGTATTAATAAATTAGTGCAGGAATTATTGCATCATCTCCTGCCTGTCACTTATTCTGCAGTTAAAGCCTCAGGAAATGAAAAAGGTGGGTCACCATTTGGGGTAAGAGCAGACACATAAGCAATCACTGTGGGTGATGCTGAGCAAGTTCTGTTGAAAAATGGAGGCTTCTGAATTGCCACATCATCTTTGACATCTTTGTGTCTCATTATAATTTACCAAAATTAATAAAATTCATGTTTTACATGGTAATTTCAGGGTGCATACAAATTCTCTTTGCTTACAATCAGTAGAAAAACACTTGAAGGATTGTTATCCTTATTTTTTGGAAGAACAATAAAATGTATAGGACCCAAATCCTTCCTGAACTTGGATCTCAGGAAGAGCTGTGTCAGCTGCATGCAAGGGAACTGGAAATTTGTCTAGTGTTGCAGAAACTGAAAACACGCTAAAGTCTATGCCACGTGGTGGGAGGCCTCATGGAGAAAGCCTGACACCAGCCAAGCCCAGCGATGACTCCTTGCAGAGGATCGCTGCTCTTTCTGATTTGGTGTTACCTGGAAAATCAGACTCCAGGAAAGTGTGTGTCTGCATTTGTGAAGATATAGCAATGGTTCACCTACCTGGCCAAAAAGCAGAAATGGCAGCACATAGGGAATTCCCGGAGGGTGGAGAAATGGTGCCTTTGCTAATGCTGAGAAGCGGGGTGTGCTCCTGCCGAGTGAGCAGGGTCTGATCTGGCCCCAGAGTAATGCAGAGATTATTTGACTGTCACCAACAGAGTTTGTCAAGGAGATGCACGCTGGGAGTGACAAACACTCCAAAGGAGTATTTGCAGTGAGTCAGCAGGTGCTGGTATGATAAAACAGTCCCAAGTATCTGTTAGACAATGCTGTAGCAAAGGTGGATTAATTTTTCTTGTAAATTTACGATGAGCTTAGAAAAAGTCCATAGCCATCAGAGAAACAATCTGTTACAAATTATTTTTAACTACTAATAAAAAGTTGTGGGTTAATTAGGCCATTAAACTGGTTTCATTTTAAGAACGTGTGAATTCACTGGGACTGTGTCTGTTTTCACTGGGTTTCATGAGAGGAAACTGATAGGGGAGCTTTGGAACAAAGATAGAAGGTGTCGCTGGATGAGTGGCCTGGTTCTGGCTGGGAGTGGCTGTGTGGTGGTTAGTTGCTGGCTGGGGTTAAACCATGACATGAGCCAACCAAGTCGTCTTAAAAGTGGAGACAGGTTTTTTCCAGTAGTCCATCTTAACACTTAAAAAATAATTTGATTAATTTAAACTTTTTTAAAATTCTGGTTATTGTTTTATTTATTTAGAGTGAGAAATTCTCAGAACGTTGAAAAGTTTAAAATGTGTTGAAATTATAATACTGAAAGACTTTTCTGACTTCAAAAAAAGAGCTATTTAAAAAATAAACTCTACAAATATCTATGTGTCTAAAGCAGAAAAAATCTCCTTTTTTGTTGCAGAGCAGGACCGTTATTAAGTATCTTTCATTTTACTCATATGCAAAAAAAAAAAAAGAGAGAAAAAAAGTACTTGTATTCTGAAAAAGAGACAAAGTAAAAGGAAGAGAACATGGCAACATGCTCAGCGTTAAAAAAATATTGCCTCACTGATAGGTTTGCTTGTGAAAATGGTCTCTGAATGTTTTCATGGTTGTGAGACTTTCTATTTTTTTTTACCATAGCCATGCAAGCTGTGTTGCTGAGCTCCTGCTGAGCAACAGTGGAGGAATTACTGGAGCTCCATTCACAGTTTCAAAACTGTTTTGCATTAATGTACAGCCTGAACTGGATTTGGGTTAGGTTTCACTCTGAGCTGTAACTCTCTCTCTCTCCACTCCCTAAAATAATAATAATAATTACAAAAGTATGAGATAGGACTAGCGTCTCCACCTCCTGTTCATAACCAAGCAAACCAAATATTATTACATACATTATTGAAGGGGTGAGGAAAGTTAGAGGTCATGAACTGAGCTGTATGAATAGCTGGAGGTCAGATCAATCACAGCCGTGTATTTCATGGCTGAGGCTTCAGCCCGTAGAGACTGGTTTAGTTATACTGCCTTCTACCAGCTGATCGCATATTCTAGTTTAAACCACAAATTAAATTAAATAGCTCAGAAATACATAAACTAAAGAATTCTTCAATGTTTAGTAGACAAGTAACTAAAACGTTATTTTTTTCCTTTTATTAGTGTATGGGGAGGAGTGGAGGGAAGGGAAGCTACAGATATGAGGGTGGGTGTAGTACTTGGAAATGAGGTAGAATTCAGGGCAAAATAATGCCTGTTCTGTGTCTTAGTAGCTATTGTGTGAAGAGAAGCTAGTTTTTGGAAAGAGGGGAATTGTCTGACATGAGAAATAAGATCTTTTTTGGAACATTCTCTGAATGTCAGTGGGTAGCAAAGGATCTCAGATTAGACACCCAAAAATTAATGCATCATATCACTGCGTCCTCTGAATCTATCTCTAGGATCAGATAGACACTTCTAATTGCAGTTTTGGAGTTAGATCAAAATACTGGTGAACCGTGAATACAGAATTTTGCTAATGGACTGGGAAGGGGAAGGGGGGAAGGTGGGATTTAGGGCAAACCAAGCTGATTTTGTTTGCATCAGACCCCTTTGAAGTGGCAGCAGTTTGTGATTGCTTTGTGTTTTGCATTGCTACCTTTTCATATCTGAAGATTCAAACAATAGCTCCTGGTTATTATCCCACATATTATTGATTAAAAGCTTTGCCTAAAGACCTTCCATCTCACTTTCGAGCTTAGTGTGATTTACTTTTCTTTTTACTCCCTGTAACATATGATTAATGCTGAGCTAGAGAGTCCCAGTGAGATGAAGCAGAGTGTCAGGTAAGATTTGTCAGCTCGGAAGTATAGATTATTTTATGTTTCTCGAACTTTGTGGGCCCAGGGAACACAGATCTTGATTGTTAAATCCATCCACACTTTCCCTAGGGCTATAATATGCCAAAAACATTAAATAGCCCACTTAATACATAACCTCATTCTGTATGCTTGACTATTTTGTTTTTAATTTTTCTTCCCTTTCCAGGCTGCTCAAATGAAATGGGATCAAAGAAAAAAAATTATCCTCACTGGATTTTGTTAAAATATTAATAGGTTAGGGTTGACTGGCTAAATTGAATATCTATGCTGATCTTGCTTGCATGTTTAACTTGTGCTTAGGAAAATATGTTTCCTAGGTGATAACCTTTTATGTACCAGCCTGACTTCATTGAAATGCATAGAGATAAAAATATGTCACACTCCATGGCCATGCTATTCTTGTGTGGCAGTGTGATTATTCAGATGATAATTGACCCCCACCTGTAGACAGCTCAAATTCTGTAGTCAATCATTCCATTTGATGTTAAAATATGTGAAAGTACAATTATATAATTTACATTACAAATCATCCTGAATGCCAGGCATCTCAGAACCACTGAAAAACGAAAGGGAAAAAAGTCAATAAATGAAGTGAATTACACTAGGCAAAGAATTCAACTTTTCTTATTTGCTCCTGCACAACAGCTTTTATGTGGGTGTTGTTGATGGAGCTCAAACAGATACTGCTTAATACTGAATTTGACTGCCTTTCAGCCCCTTCCTAACTTTGGTGATACTTTCTGGATAAGAATACCTTCTTTCACTGTGGAGATGAGAGGCCTCACCAGCAGATAAAGGCAGAAATGCATCCATGTCAGCAGAGATTTATGCAACAAAGACTATGGGCCAGTGAGTTGTGCTCCAAACACTTCCAACTTTTAAGCACCTCTTTCTGTAGACTTTGCTGTGTATTTTAAAGCTATACAGAGCAGTTAAAGAGCATATTTGTACAATCGCAGATTGCTGTTTGTCACGCACCTGCTTAAGGCCTGTTGCAAACTCTGTTGTCAGTGCTCAAATAATGTGGGCAAAATGGAATCCAAATCAGCTCGTACCATTCCTGCATAGTAAATGCATGCAGTGGTGGGCTTAGATCGTGTCTCTGGTTCATTCCACTCTGAGTGTTGGACACCAAAAATCTAAACTTCATGTGAATTTTATGGTAGGTGAAGATTTTTTAACTATGTCTGTTTTCCTCCTCAAATTGCTTTGGATCTTTCAACCCCTTTACAGCAATCCCCATGACATGGCTGCAGATAGTATCTCAGATACAGACTATTCCTGAAATTTCAAGGCTAAGCTTTGTAATCCTCTATTTATTTATGATTACTCAAAAAAAGAACCACCTTCTTGAGCAAATTATTCCACAGGTCTGGACCGGAGCATTCTAGTCTGAGCAAGACAGACCCAGCTCAGGAATGTGTAATCCTTATAGCAAGAGAAAGCTCAGTGTTGAATCAGTTGAAGTACCAAACAGTGAGCCAAAGAACCAACACAAAACATTTCTGCTGGTAAAACAGAACTTAATGCTTCTCTCCTGGCTCTCCTCATGCCATTTTAGACGCTTATTCCTTAGCTTCATACTGAAGAACCATAGGAAATAACAAGTGTTAAATTTTTCTGTTTAGCTTTAAACACGGCATTATTTTGCTTTACTATACTAAAGACTTTGTCAACCACAGATTCTCCCTTTTGATGCTGCCAGTAACTATTTGGTCACAACTTCTTACTGAGAACGTTTAGGTTCAGATGATTCTTGGGAACAGTGGTGTCTATGCAGAGAATTCATTAGCCAAGCAACCACTGATTAG
>NW_009226986.1:0-16355 GCF_000690835.1 Fulmarus glacialis | reverse complement strand
CCTGCTGGTAACCATTTTTAATATGGACTAATTTTGAACTTAGGTACATGAGTTCATTAAATAATTACAAATCATAAACAAGTTAAGAGATAATGTTGTCTTATTTACAGTCTATCGGCAATAACAAAAATAAGTGGAATTCATCATCTAGATCTACAATGAACAGTTTAAGCAGCTACATTGAAATTACTGCATGTGGCTTAAGCCTCTATTTCTTAGTAAGGAAGCAGCACAAATATAATTTTTAATCCTGACCTTCATACTCTAAAATTGCTAATTAGAATGTTGTCCTCGGTCCTAACATTCATTGGAAAACAATGTAAAATGTCTTCATGTCCTGATGTATATTCTTCTACAAAAATATGCAGAACATCATCATTTCTTCAGCTGTTCTGTCCTTCATAAAGGTGAGACCTTTCATAGAACAAAATGCAAATGATGTAAAATTGATAAAAGTATCAGATTCCCAAGTACGAATATTCTAAGAAATGTTCATCACAAAGCAATTGTGAAACTTTATGTGCTCAAATGCTTCATTTTACAAGACAAAACAGGAGTTATGAAATTGCTTCAAACAGCCTGAACATCCCTGGTATGTGAATGGAAAGGCCTTATTCAAAAGGCTCTGGTTTACCTTGCAGCCTTATTTCTCTGCTCCCAATGCAGAAGATAGGTATCTTTTCTTCTTTTCTGGCAGTTCTCCTGTGAAACTTGAGCTCTTCTCATCACTCTTAATTTGGGAGTCCAAGCAGGAGTGTCCTCATCTAATATTTTGTTCCCTTCAGCTGGTGTGAGCAGGAAGAAATTCCCAGTGTTGCTCAATGTAGAGCAAGGTTGAACCTAGCCAGGGTAACTTCCAGACAGGGAAATACATACTTCTCACTTTTTTTTTCTCTCTCTCTTTTTTTTTTTTTTTTTTTTTGTTATAAAGGCTGTTTTCCCTAGCTCCTTTTTGAAACGGACCACTACCAGGAGCTGCATTCAGGCCTGCCATCAGTGGCTGCAATTCTTCTGACCTCAGCAAAATTCCTCAATTATTATCCCAGGTGTGAATTTGGCCCGTTGTCTTTAATTAAAGCTCCAGTCTGCTCTCGGTAAATTTCACACCCTGTACAAGCATCAAATTATGTTCTTCAATTAGTTGTATCTTTTCTTCTATCCTTTTAATTTCAGGCCCATCAAAGAGCTGGTTTACTAAATCAATTTCAATGGGAATTTACACATTGTGAATCATAATGGGATGCAAAATTGACTTGGCTAATGAATAGTTAGTGGCTTTGGGGTTAATAGTTTTGGGTTTTTGTCTCAGGTACTTTGTATTAAATTTAATTTTGATATTGCTTTAATGAACACAATGTATTACTTCTCCATTTTTCACCCGGGCCCATCTAAGGTGTATTCTCTTTGCCTGCCTCAATTGATTTGCTTTATGAATAACTGTATGAGGTTTCTGTTTAAGAAAAGCACTTCTGCTTGTCCCATTTCTATGCACTAAATATTTTAGTCTGATGTATAAAGTTTAAATAGAAAAGAGTCTGTACATTATAACAGGGATGAAGAAGAAGTTACTTTAGAGGTTACTGCCTCCTGCTGCTTTGCACAATCAATCTTAGAACTGCTATTTGCAGGAATACTTTTAGGCATTCATGGGACTCCTCTACGAATAAAAATAAATAGAACAGCTATCCTGGTACCAAGGTACAACTTTAGTATAAATAAAACATGTCACCACCTCACTCATTTTTGGGGTCCCAGTTTAGGGGTATCAATTTTGCCCAGGAGACACTTGAAAGTTCACATCAGTGCAGCCTCGACAGGCTGTCCCCTGCAGACTGTACACATTGCTGTCTGGCTATAGGGGCTGGATTTAGGCAAGCCTGGAAGAGGTGTGTGTAAAAGTTTCTGTCCATGCTGTACTAGTTTTATGATGGAAATGTTACTTTCAAGTTCTAAGTTTTCATTACCTCCCAAAATCTATCTCTTTCTTACACAAATTTTTAAAAAGACAGCACCTGGAGGCATAATGACTGAATCAATTTTCTGGTAATAGTCTTGGAAATAGCTGCACCATGATTAAAAGTACCGTTCCCAAGACAGTCTCTATCCCAAGTCTACTGACACCCAGGATCTACTGAATCAACGAGATGGTAGCATTAAGATGCCCATGAAAGAGCTCTTCTGATCCATCTGCTGCTCATTGGAGAAGGCTGCTCACAAGGGACTTTGGGTGTGATTTTGACAAGATGCTTCTCACCTGGCATGATAGCATGCGTCATCACAGCCACATACCAACTTCTCATGCCTGGGAAATGATGTCTAGAGAGCCAGGACACTGACCCTATCATCAGTGAGTATGACGCCCCTTGTCATAAAGTAAGTTTATCCATTGCAACGTTGCCAGTTTTTCAAAGATGACCCATTGCTTGGTGTGTGGGCTACAGCGCATCATTTCCGTATGTTTCTAGGTAAAGAATCTAACACTGAGTGCTTTTAAGCTGAGATTTTTAAGAACAAAAAAGAGAACAGCAAATAATTTTTCACACTTTCCCAACAGAAGCCTGTGGAGCTTGTTGCCCCAACATTGAGAGTAAGACACCATTTTTAATAATAAAAATAGCCAGAATTGTAACAGGAAGGATTTTTTAAAAAATGCAGTGGATAACAGGAATGTCTGCTTCAGAGCATGGGTCTGCATTCAACAAACATGGTTTAAGTTTTCTGTATTCAAACATATCGGGAATATAAATGCCAGAGAAAAGGGAGAAGGCTATTTAAGGGGCAACTCCAGCAGGATAATAAATGGGTGTAAGATGACCAGGTGTAGATTTAAGCTTAAAGCAGACAATTTCTGCCTATCTGAGGAATGAAGTTCAGCAACTTCAAGAGGAATAGTTGAAACAAAAAGTCCAACTACAGGCCAAATTTAGTAATCCATTAATTAACTGTCTGATTTTCAGATTAACAGTACTACAGACACAGAGGCATCTGAACTGGCTCTCTAAGGAGGCAGGTCGTGTCCAACTGAGCTGGACATTCATGACATGAACATAGCTATCCTGCTGCCAGTGGTGAGCTGCAGCTAATTAAGCCCTGATGGACCTGAGCTCATTTATACTGAGGCACTGGGGTGTCTCTGCACCATGAGCTGCACTGTGTCCCTTAATACCTATTTTTTCCAGTTTTTCCCATTGCGCGGTGTATCCTGGCATCCCTTGTTTGCATGGATAATGGAGTCTGATCAGATTTTGAAAGCAGGTCCTTAAGGTATTCTGTAAAGGCAGCAGTGACTCTAGAGACCTTGTGGTCTCACATTTTCTAAGTCGAAAGTATCTGGACAGGTAATTCCATATCTACCTTTGTCAGTATATGCCGTACCTGTCTGTGCAGGCTGACCAGCTTGGGCCAACCACTACCGCAGGGAGAACTCGGGACGTGGTAGACTTCTGTGCAGGTCCAGGTTAGCGTTTGCAATGTTTCTACACCAAGCATTGCCACAAGAATTCCTGCAAACTGCACAAAACTGTTGTCTGTTATTTGTGGTTCTGGAGATTGCATGTCTAAATCTTTTCCATATTTCATATCCCCCTATGTCTTTATCTTATATTTCTTTTTGAAAAAGATTTGTGTCAGATTGTTATGGAAGGGAGCCTAAAATATATCAGAGGCTCTAATGTGTTTATGTACACCAACTTTTTTTTTCTCCTATTGTCTTTTTTTTAGAAAAGAAAAGAAAGATGACTATGTGCAAAGGAGAAAAAAAAGTTCTCAAGTAGAATTGAAATGTGATAGTACAAAGTTGCCTACCCAAATATTTGAGAGACAGGAAACACGCTCAGATGATCAGTAGTGGCTGTGATCCTGTCAGGAAAACGCAACTTAGAAAAACTTGGGTTTAATAACCTAGGCTGAAGCACAGTTACTTTTGGAGATACCCTATTATCTTCCTATTGCCTTCTGGTAGCTATATGAGAGAACGGTCTGCTGACAGTCTGTTGGGTCATCTGTCTGTTCTTCTCGATACTCCCTTTTATCAGTAGTCACCACGTTTCTCTTTCTAGGGCCAGATCCAATATCCACTGAAGTCCATGGAAAAAATCCCAGGATCCTATACCCTGCTGTGCTATATGAGCCAAAGCATGGCTTTTAGAGTCCCCTACATCTGGTTCATTAGATACTGAAATGAGTTTTGCCAGAAAATAATGACTCCCTCCTATAGGCAATGTGTTACATTTGTAAGAAAGGCACAGTCAGTGAACTAACCCGAATCTCCTAATTCTGTGCGTTCAGTCACAAAGAGCTGGATTCCTCGCTGATGTACATCAGCATTGTTACCAGCTTCACACTACCATAAAATGTCCTGAGATGCGTATGGCTTGGGTTGTTTTAAAAAAGGATATGTTATTAATGAGCAAATATAAGAAAATCTTTTAATGTGAGTCTTAGTTTAAGTAAGTATACAGTACAGGATGGAAAAGTGTAACCTGCAGCTATGTTTCTGCAATGAATGTGATTCTAGTATTTTAAAGTTCTGTATAGCTTACCAAAAATAGTAGATATGTACTAGCAGCAATGTATGCAGCTTGTATTCAGCTACATGTGTCTTACTGACTCAGCTGCTTATTTTTGAGCCATTGTACTTAGGATAAACAATGAAGAGACTGCTGCAGTATTGCTGGCATTACACATCAGGCATTAAAGACAATTAATGGGCTTTAACTTCCCAAATTACTTAAGAGCCTTCAGAAGAAATCTGGAGAATAATTTTCAGTCATTGGAATGAAAATGTCACAGTTTTGTGCTTTGGTAAATAACCAGTTCACAGAGATGTCTTACTTATCACTGTGGTATGCTTATTCATTAAGGGCTAATTGCAGAGGTCTCTAAATGAAACACCGCAAACCACATTCCACTCCAGTGCCAGTTTGTTTAAAGTCTGCAAAGCTTTATTATTAGCACGATTTAATTATGAAAATGGCAACCATGGAGAATTCTGAACACATTCTTTCCCTTGATCATTAGTTACAGGGCAAAAATGAAACACTTTCAACAATGAAGGGTTCATATTTCAAGCTTATACAGTAGCTGCTAAAAGGCTATACTCAGAAAATCAATTTTATTAAAGTCCTTCAAGCACTAAAGGGACTTCCATGCAACTAAGCAATTTTAAGAACATGTCCACAAGCAGTGACTTTTTGATTCATGTTTTTAGCAGGGTTATATTTTCACTGTTTTCAATATTGTCCCCCAAAGCAGGGTCAGAAATGGTTTGCGGGGGGGAGAAGAGGTGAGCAAAGCATGTTCTGACATAGCTGTGACTTGCATCCTTTACCTTAAGATACTTAAAAGAGGACTGTGAACTGGATCTGAGAAGCCTGGCATGCTCTTAACTAAAACAGATCAAAAGTCAATGGTGTTTTCACCTTTTTCAGCTTTCTTTTGCAGCCCAGGAAATTAAGTTTGGGGGACTACTAAGAAACAGTGTAGACTCTGGATTTTTTTGAAAAATGAAGCTGTGATTTGAGCTAAAAATAACAAGAAACTATTTTCCTAGAGATAAAAGGGAATGACATGTATGGTAAAAGGATGAAAAGAGTTCACGCATTGCTCTGCTCCTAAAGAGATGACAGGGACTTGAGAGCTGTGTCTGTATTTCAGGGCCTAACATCACTGGACCAATGGAAAATTGAGTGCAAGTCCACCAAAGTCACTGAGTTGTAAAGTAAATTATTGCCCTGATCCAGAGTCCTTTGACTTCCATGAATCAAAACTCCCCAAATTAGTGGATAAGCCTAGCCAAGGGTAAGAGTGTTGCAAGTCTTTTACTGCATCCTGAAATTTCAGAGGATAAAAAAATCTTAGTCTTTATATGCATGTCTATGTGTATAACTGAGTTAAAGCTTTTAAAATGGTTATAAGCGTCCCATCGGTTGTCCACAGGACAAAATAAGCTATTATCTAAAATAAAGTATCAATAAAACATTGCTAATGAAGTAAAAGATAAAGAGAAAAAAGAAACAAAAGCAGATTATAATAGGTGCCTTAGAAAGGTTGTCACTACTATTAAGAAAAAATAATGTGAAGCAGAACTGTTCCTTCTTACCGATAATCTAGTTTTACTATACCTGCTTTCCACTTCTTTTCTTGTTATTTCATTTTTTCAGACCTGTATTTCCAAATGCACTTTTTGTCACTCAGTAGCCCAAACTATTCCAGATACCCCAGTATGCTCTTTAGATAGATGAATAATGAGTATAGAATTTTTCACATGTGGTATCTAAAATATAAGAACGAGAGCTGAAAGGTGCTGTTGTCTAAAAAAGTTGTTTCTGTATCTACCATTTAAAAAAGAACATCTTCATAAAGTCACCATCGCCCGTATGAATACCTCTGTGCGGTTCGGTAGGAAGAATCCAGTGTCTGCTGTTCAAGTGGGGATATCGCAGCAGTTCGGATGTGCCTGGGAAGGGCTTACTGTGCTCAGAGCAGGGCTACTGCTTCTGCCCTGCTAAAGCAGGTGGGGCCAGATGAACTCCTAGTAAATAGTTTCCATTGTATATTTACAAAAAAACTCCCACAAACTCTCAGCCCAAAATAACTCAGGCCCCCAAAACTTTGGCCATATTTTTAGTGCATGGGCAGGATTTTCAAATGCACAGCGTTTGGCCTAATGATCTTCCCATTTAACACAGTTATGAACCTTGCACCAGCTTAGTGGAAACAAACTGAAGCAAACTGGCAGCGAGGTAGAAAAATTATGATCAAGTGCCTGCTTGTGTATACATCCAGTATTCCAAATATTCCACGCTGCAGCCACCGAGGTCAGTCCAACATATTTTACCAATTTTAACGTGTGAATTAATCCAAATTTTCCACGTATTTCAGATTTAGCAGCAACGGATCAGTGAAGTCATTACATTCTTTTTTTATTTTTATATGATGGGATTGTTAGACCTTAAGTCTCTGGTGACAGCAATAAATATCCATCATTAGGTATGAGTGATTATGAAAGGCTGTTCTAGTTCTGCCTATGAAAGATCGTTTCCTTCTGGGAGCCATAAGGAATGCAACTGATGGCGGAAAAAACCTCTTCTTGGTAAACTTAAAATGCATAAATCAAATTTTTTGATCCTGATGTTGGTTGTGGTAATTTTCAATCACATAAAATTAGGCATTGATATTGGCTGTTTCTGCAAAATTTGAAAACCCTACAGGAGTAGCCCCACTCGGGCCCCAGCTCCCTGCAACCCCAGGAGCGATTCCCCTCCCTGCTTCTCATTACTTTTAACTGTGCCAGTAGAAAGCACTCAAATACTACAGTGAGGAGCAAACCTTCAAGGGCTCAGACCTGAACCAGTCCAGGAGTGTCGGGTCTCTCGACAGCCTGCATTTCAGGCTTCCACTGGTGAAAGTGGGGCAAGAAGGAAAGGCAGTGTTGAGCAGACAGGCTTTTCCTTGCAATGAGTTGCTTGGCACAACCTCAGTACAAGAACCACCTCAAGTGGATATGGAGGAAGATGGTACAAATATTAAATAAAAGCAGACATGGGTGTCGCACTCCATGTTGAAAAAGAGCAACACAGTTTGAATTGTGACTCACTGCTGCTGGCTGAAAACTGGGCTTTGTCTTGCTCAGCAGGAGTCTATGGAATTCTGTGCAATGCTGGTTCAGAGTGAAAAACCCTTGGGTTTAAAAAAGGTGAAGTGGATTATGGGGGGAAATTATTTTTGACCTATGAATATATATCATTAAAACCAATGTTTCATTTCAGTGTCAAGATCTGGATTCTTATTTTATAGAAAACACTTGTAAAGAAAAGTAAAAGGAGAATGAAGCCTCCCCAAAATGATTGTTTTAAACTTTTTAGATTACAGAAGGATCTTTACCAAAATAACATATATTCATGAAAAGCTTTGATGTTCTACAGGAGCATTCTCCCCCAACCACATCTGCAAAATCAAATGGAAAAATGTCTTCCAGCTACACCGAGTTCTTCATTTTACTCATGCAAAGATGAGTCTAGCCTGCCCAGGGTATTGCAGAGAAGGCCCAGTTCTCCTTCAGCTCACAGTAAATACTGGCTTCTTATGCAGGCGGCTAAGGAAAAAAGCCAATGTCTGTTCCCTCCTGCTACTGCTGAGCGGGACCCTGTGAAGCGCCATTCGAGATATTAGCTGAATGTAGTGTTTCAGGGCACAGAAATCCTCTGACCACCTCTTTGCTTCCCCCTCATTCACTCCACAGTTGCTGCTATCTTCGTCTGTGCTTTTTCCTCAGCTAATTTATGTGAGCTTAACTTGGCTTTTGCCATGTTCTATTTTCTGTTGTTGACATTATTGACCATTTTGGGTGGTGACAAAAAACTGAACAATATCAATAACAATTTATTGGGTACTCTAATTAATGAATTTACCCTGTGACCCGGCTGCAATCACAACTGTGTGTTCAGTATAAGCCTGCGGATGGAGGAGCAGTACTCACAAACTCAGGTGCTGTGTTCAGACTCAGCAGCCTATGAATTCTTCTTACATTTCAAAAGACCGAGGAACACAAAAACCTCTGGAATTATCACAGTTCTGTTGATTTCATAAGAATTGTAATGATTAAATTCAGAGCAAACCTTTCAAATAATCAAGTAAGTTTTCTAACAATGACCAAAACCTGTAAAAGCCTCTTTATTACATTTGACTACAACATACCTTTTATTTCAGTATAGGAACAAGTAGCTGAACTGATAGGAATATACAAATGTTGGGTTTAAAATAAAATATTGTAGCTGGGACAACAAATTTCATATGAAGTGGCAAAAAAAAAAAAGTCTGATAAGCTGCAGTAAACTTCCACACCTGGAGCAGGAGCAACTCTTAGAGCTGCAAGGAGCTGTCCCCATCAGCCATCCCCAGGTGTCCCTATGTGCTGCCCCTGCCTCCACCCTCCCCAGGTGAGGCTTTGCAGCCCTCTTACAAATCTGTATTTCTGCATGAGTTCATTCTCAGAGATGCTTGTGCTACCCTGTGCTTCCGTCAGCATCACGGGGGCAGATGGGATTGCGCTGGGACCACTGGGTGAGTGGGGGGACATGGGGGCAGCACCTTTTGGGGGGGTGGTGTGGCAGAGCCTTTTGTTAAGCTGCTGACTGGGGGGACCTCGATGGCTGATGCCAGAGGTGATCTTATGCCTGTTTCCACAGGGGTCTAGTGCGTAAATGAAGGTGCTCCCAGTTCCTTGTGAGGTGCTCTGGTTCTCCTTGGAGGGCTCTTGGGTGTGGGTTCTGGCCAGGGCCTCTAATCAATGCTGCATGATTGCTGTTCGTTGTAGAAACAAAGGTAGAAACACATACAGCTACTTAGTTTCTTCCTTTGCTCTCATCTTGCTTGCACCCTGATGCCTGTAAGGAACACCCAAGTGTAGGGCAGAGCAGCTCTGTCCTTCACCACTGCATTGCTCCTTTTCTGGAAGGGCTGCTGTAAAAGCAGGAGAAAAACAATTATTGGTATCATGGCAGGGAAGGAGCCTACTGACAGTTCCTGCATAAGTCAGTGGAATTTCACATATGTGTGTGTGACTGGACATGGATACATACGTTCTGTTTAAGGGGGAAACGTATAAGGGGGTCAATTTGTACTTGCTTTACTCTCAAGAGCAGCACCCCCATGTTTAGGTCCTACTACATATTTCATCACATTCTCATTGAACATGTTTTTCATCTTCTCCATTGCTATTTCATTGTCTAAGTGGAAAGGAAATTCAAAAAAGTTTGATTTTTCTTTTTTTTTTCTTTTCTTTTTTTTTTTTTAAGATTTTATTTTTAACTGAACTTTCAAACCCACGATACTCAAGTGGATTAGAAATCCACTCCATTTTTGGCAAAATGAGTTCACCTGGTGGCTGGCTGCATGCATTCTACACAGATGAAAGCTCTGACCCTGCAAACACACTTCTGTCAGGAGTCCTTGATCTCATGGTAGTCCTTAGGACTGCTCGGATTAGAAAAGAATTGCAGGATTAAGTCTTAGCAGTTCATTTGAAATATAAGACATTTGTTGCTTAATCTTGCAAAACAAGGCTCTCAAGTTTTCTTTTTCTTTAAAACAATATGAATATTTATTAAGTCATGAAACTCAATGGACTCTTTCAGGAGATTTCTTTAACCATATGAAATTGAGGCAGCTGCAATAAAAACTTGTACGATTTTTATCTCTTCCCATCAATATAGTAAAGGAGTTTATTTGCTAAGTAATGAATATATGATCCAAATGTTTGTGAAATGCCCAGAAGCTACCTCTGGAAAAACCAAGTAACAAATTCAGCTGTAGGGATCTGTGGCTGTGTTTTCAGAAAGTTGAGGATGTGGTTTTGGGTGGAATCACCACCTGAACACAATGGCTTGGAAATAGTAAGCCCAGTGAGATCCCTCACCTCTGATGGCACAGCTGCAGAGGGCACAGTGTGCCAGAGTTGTGCTCGGAGGCTGCTGGGCATCCCGAGTGCTGTTACTGTAGGTACAGAGCTGCTGCACTTGTGCAGGCAATTAATAAGGGATCTGATTCTAAACTCGGTGATCTCAGCCAGGGTTCCCCTAGATCCCAGTGCAGTAATTCAATCCTAAACTTCTGATCATCTGCCCCTTTCTCAGTCCAACAGTAAGGGAAGTGTTTTCTGCTGGCAGGCTTGGTGGCAGGGATCAGGGAAAGCAGTATGCCCCCACTGAGACCATTTGTGACTGATGCTAATTCCAGTATTTGAAGAGCTAGCCCTTCTCTGCTATGGTTGTTGTGCAGTGTGGATTTTGGTCTTCTCTTTTTGACTAGCTGTTACTTACTGTTTTGTTTATACTTATGAAATGCGCTGTATGCTGCATATGCAGGCCAACTGTGCAGAACTGGAAGGGAAGTGCTGGTCTGTCGCTGTAAGCAACGTTGTTTGGGTATTGTCACATACTCGGAGAAATGTCTCTTGTGTACAGAATGCACTGCTCTAATTTTTTTAAATGGCTAAATTACCAATGTATTCATTTGAGAGCTGTGGGGCTTTCTCATGTGTAAACATTTATGAAATCATGATTTCTTCCCTTTTATTTGTTTTTTCTACGTAATATAAGAAATTTGGGTTTAATCATTGTAAGGGCTTGACTTAGATTGATAAAAACCAAGTGCTTTACAGTCTGACACTTCATCCTTCATTCATGTCACCACTCCACTTTTGTTTTGTTTCCCAGATCAGTCAGAGTTAAACCCAGAATGTCAGCTATAACTTTGAACTTCCTGGCTTTTCTTACAGGAGTACATGTCTCTTTTTTTCTTTTTTATATTGATCTTATGATCTGACCTATGAAAGACTGATTGGGAGGTTACAGAGGCAAATTGTCACACTGCCATGATGGGATGCAGCAAGTAGAGGGAGCTGCAGAATAATGCAGCTGCTTTGCTTTAGCTGAAGCTTCGTACGTGGGATCTGTTACTCCTCTGAGGTCTGGAGTCCTCCTTTGCTGCTGGCCCCAAGCTTAGCTCTGCTGTGCTTAATAAAATAAAACTGGAGAAATCTTCGTCATAAACAGCAGGCAAAGATACTCCTGAGATTTTAGAAGCTTAGCAGGCTTGAGATAATGCTTGCAAGGCAGTGAGATGGTCAGAGTATACAAGTCAGAGGACAGATGCCAGTAGGAATTAACGATAAAAGAAAATGCTTTAAAGTGGTGTTACACAGTGCTAATTGATTTGGGAAAAATGAAAAGTGTATCCCAGGTACCTAGCTAAGGTCTGCAGGGAACGATTGCATTTAGTTATTTAACTTTCCAGTACTGCCATAAAGGTAGTATGTACCCACAAGGCTGTTCTTGGCCTTCCCTACCTGAAAATAAACCTGGGGGGTTTCAGGCACTCTGTGGGGGCCTTTCTCAAAACCATGGCTCCTGCTAGAGTTTGAACTACTTGCTAGGGCTGAGCTGTTGTGAAAACCTGTCTTTCAGGTAAACTCAAAAAAGCTTAATAAATTTAGTAAAAGTGTAAATGTACATTAGTAAATAAAATAGTATTCAAGAAAAAGTTAATTCTCTTTAAACTTACACCAGTAAATTGTTTTCAAACAGCAGATTGTAAATGTTTTCTCCTGCTAATTGGAGATGTTTTTTAATAGATGTTTATGCTTTAGTGTTCTGCTTGATCCTAACTGGTCTCACTTTCCATACAGAGATTATTTTGAAAATACTCACACCTACAGGTTCAGAGTTCACTGACATCAATAAAGTTTATCCAATATCAGAGAAATCAAAATAATGCCCCATAGGTCTAGCAGTAAAACAAACAAAACAAGAGGCTTCTGCTCCCTGCTTATAAAACCCTCATATTTTTAGTTATGAAAACAACTTATGTAAAATGTGCCCAGAGAGCAGAGCTGGAGTGAGGCAGGGTATTACCCAGCACAGCCAGAGGTTGATCTACTGTAAACATGATGACAGCAGAGACTGTTTTGCCTGCGTGGTTGTAAGTCTGTGTGTGTTTCAGTACCCTTTATAATAATTTAAACTAACTAACAAGAGACCTTAATTTAAACTAAACCCTAGTTGCTAAATTTAGTATGTGAATCTGATCACCCATTGTCAACAAACAAATGAAGCGATTAATAAAAATGGTATATTTGTATATCGGGACAGTTGTTACTACAGAGCAAAATTATTTTAGGCTGTTCTGAGCAAACTGGCTGTGAATATTTTGGTGTGAATAGCTTGTGGCTGCACTGAACCAAAACTAGTATCTTCAATATCTGTAGTTCTAACATCATATTGTTCTCACCATCTAGATTAGTAGATTTTTTCATATAATCTTCAAATTTTCATTTCACAAGTTCAGAGTTCATTGTGAATGAGTGTTGTTTAATACCCACCTAAGATTTGCCTTTTCTGTGAAATGGTCTTCCCAGCACACTGATTTATTGCTGTAGTTGTAGAAAGCACATAAACACAGCCAAAGTGAATTAGATATTTTCTGAAGCAAATATTAATGAAAGAAGTCATCCATTTCCAGCAGCTGTACATATATCAGGGAAAGCTTCCTAAGACTGAGCTGATTTTAGGTATACATTGGATATTAACTGAATATTTGATTACATCTAATGAAACCCAGGCAGTTGTAGCTGTTCCGTCTGTAATACCAGCTAGCACATACATAGTTGGTAGTTCTGCTCTCCAAGAAGAGGCTGTGTGTGGGCATCTCTGCGGTGGTATTCAAATGAAAAGAAACTTCGTATTTGAGAAGGGCCTGAGAAACGCTACCTGCAGAAGCTCCACTGGTTATGGATGTACAGTACTGGCCTCCCTTCTGTTTTGGTACCCCACCTTCAGCCCAGGAACTGTAATTCTCGTTAGTGTTGATAATCTGCCATGGGTGCCTGTAGCTCTCAGGCTGCTGCCGAGAGAGGAGTTTCCCATCGGAGCGCATCCTAGGATGAATTCCCTGCCGCCGGCTCGCTCAGTGGGCTTTGCTGGCCTCCACTGAAACCCACACCCATGACTTCGCCTGAGCTGACAAAATGCTTTTTCTAGACACATGATACTCTTTTTTTTTTTTTTTTTTTTTTTAAACTGCTATTGACTATATTCAAAACATGACGGTTCAGAGTGAATCAGTGGAATAATTTTCAAAGAGACCAAGAAGGCTCTTCTGATCCAGTCTCTTTTCCTGATCTGCGGGCCTGCGGAGAATATGCTGTATTATTGTGATTGCACTGAAGTCTTGGACATGAGGTTTTAGCGTTAGTGAACAGAGTAGCTCCCCTTGCATTTCTCCTGATTTACGTAAGCGTAACTGAACTCAGCATCTCTTTTTCCAAGACTAGGTGTGCCTTGAAAGTGCTCTCTCTACCAAAGCATAGTGTGTAACATGCACTTGCTGCCTTTTCTCTCTAAGTTTTTACTAGGAGATGGCAACTTTGTGCGCTGTTGGTAACAGCTCCATTGCTTCTGTTTGAATTTTCTTGGAATTACTTGGCATGAATCGGGACCATCTCCCTTTTCACTCTCCGTATGTGTAACAAGGCTTAAGAGCACAAAGGCCCTCTGTTACACGAGCTAAGAAGGGCTGAACGTACAAACCTTGAACTATGCCATCCAAAGCAAAGCCGGGCGATGGAGCTGCTCATCTGCTTGTGCCCCCTCTTTATACCCAAATTCTCACCAGAGTCTGTGTGAGGCTCCGTTAGCATCAGCCTGCAGGATTGCGTCTCCTGTTAGGAAATTGGTGCTAAAAGGACTGGATTCCTTTCTTGATCCCTTTGTGAGGGGAGTCGGTTGGTTTATTTTTAGACCATGGCACCTCTATTAATGTTACGGGTCTGCGAGTGAGGACTGAATTCAGAAGGCAGAGAGAGCAGGGGGGATTCTGTGTTTACCTCCGTTCCCAGTGTATTCTCTCATCTCGATCCCTGACGGCAACGTGGCAGAGATTTGTGCCATTCCGCACTAGTGGAATTGCCCAGAAGCAGAAATTCTTATTTTTTCACTAATGCTTTAATTGAATTTAAGGGATTGGTTATGTTTTGCAATGGCATAAATGCCACATCAATGGTGTTCATTGAGAGAGATTATTATTGAGTGGATCAGATAAATATGGCCTACAAATGTGCTGATTTACTCCAGCTTGTAAAACAAAACAGTTTACGTATACAATTTAAACATTCTTTCTCCTTTTTTCCCCTAACCACATCCCTTGTGTGCATAATTGAGATTTCCTTGCCACCCAGAAGATAGCAAGGGAATTCTTTAGGGTTTGGGCTGTGTTTTAAGCGGGTGCAGCTGGAAGCGCAGCCGGGGTGTGCGGCGGCTGCCGGATGCTGCACACCTCCAGCAACACTAGAGAGCAGGCTGACACTGCTGTACCGCTGCCGCCGCGGCTGAGGCCCTGCAATCTGCTGGAAATGTAATAATTGTTCTTTTATTCTTTAATAAACACACGCCACATCATACAGAGAAACAAGGTGAGAGAACGAGAGAGAGGATATTGCATTCTTTCACAAAGGGCTGCTCAGTTTTATTTTATATGTGTTTTTTTTTATACCAGCAGAACAGTCCTGTTATTTTAAATTACTCTTCCATCTTTCCCCCTCTTCCCCCCCTTTTAGTTAAATTAATGTATTGATTAGAGCCCATTAGTGTGTAATCGATTGTTAATTTGACTCATCTTACAAATCATGTTTATCTTTATCAATAAAAAAAAAATACAATGCACATCTCATTCCTGCAATAAACTGACAAAAAGCTGGGCATCCAGAATGAAGGCTGGAACTCCAGCTGCAGATGAAAACATACAGACTGCGATAACTTGCATGTTATGAAAAAAATATATATATATAATTTGTAAGCAAATTGTTAGAGAAGAGATGGAGCAAGTAGGATAAGTAGGCAAGTATGGAGGGAAATGTGATTTTTTTGTTTGTTTTATTTTTTACTTTTTTTTCTGAACAGACAGGACTGCACATTGTGATATCACTGAAATATGGCAAACATACTGCTTTGTGTGCCAGTGGTCTGGCACTGATCACTTCAGAAATGAAGCAACTTGCGTATCTAGACTCATAATCTGTGATCACGTCCTTAGGATGCCGCATGCTTCTGCACTGGCCGCTCTGCAAACTTCCCGGCTGACTCTAGATTTTCTTTCTGACGTAGCAAAAATGAAATATTTTAAATACTGAAGTTATTTTTAATTTTGAGGCCAGACGACATATGGTATACTTTTCAAGGCTAGCGGAGGAGATATTGACATTCAGGCAACACTTACTGTGCTTTATATGGGCAGGATCCATGTAGATACCAACTAATCCCCTCCACTGAGGCAGGTAGAGCCAGTATTATTATCCCTGTGTTACGGATAAGAAAATTGAGATGAATAGTTAGCAGAAGGGCATAAATTTATGTCAAAGTTAGGATAAAAAGTCTAAACCAGCAAAGCTTTCTATATAATAGGTAGTTACTGAAAAAAATTAAGATAAAGTCTTAGTATTTGCATCTTTTTAAAATCTCTTTTGGAGACTAGAACTAGACTTGTTTGTGGGTTGTTTTGGGTTTTCTTCTGTAATATTTACAGTAAACAATGTGTAAAATAACTGAAAATGCAGTGGTGGCTGAAGGGGAAGAGAGAAATGCTTTGGGTGAAATGTATTGAACTGTTTTGAGCAAAAAGCTCCTTTTCCCAAAAGTATTTTCCAAACAAGGAATCTTACGAGTTCAATGAAAATATTTTTTAAAGGATAGAAACCCACAAACATTGAATGTGTAGGGTCACCTTATTCCAACACAAACCCTTTTTAATTTTTTCCCTTTAATATTTTTCACTCCAGACAGGAGACACCCCCCTCCACCCCC
>NW_009226985.1:695-929 GCF_000690835.1 Fulmarus glacialis | reverse complement strand
CCTTCCCCTGACGGGCCTCAGCTTCTCCGAGGATGTAAATATTTATGTTAAAACATGTCTGTTTACTCCAGACCCACGCGCCTCTGGGAGGCCAGAGGGGAAGGAACGAGCGCGCACGCTGTGTGCCTGCCGGGCACAGACCCAGCCGGGCCGCACCTTGCAGCGACTGATGGCTTAGGAGTTCTTTGCGTGATCTTTCGTTGACTCTTTGCACTCCAATCTTGCCACGATTTC
>NW_009226985.1:229-569 GCF_000690835.1 Fulmarus glacialis | reverse complement strand
AGATGGAAAAAGGTCCTGTCAGCTAGGGCTGTTAATACCTTTAAAGCTATGTTTAAAAGCTGGCTTTTGTGCTGTTGGTGTTTTCGTTACACGTCCAGTTCCTAGACAGTAGGTGTGCTTGGCAAAGCAATCTTCTTGGCTACTTCATGCTGTCAGTCGGCCGGCCTCCTTTCCAAAAAGGGATTGTAAGTTTTTGCTCTTCCCTCGAGTCCTTCAAGAAGGACACGTCCCTGCTGCTCGTTGCGCTGCCCAGCACCCCCGCACGGGATTAAATTCTCCGGCTCCGTCGGGCTGTTTCCTCTCCTCCCGCCTCATTGCAGATTCCTCGCAGCCCCTTACG
>NW_009226985.1:0-208 GCF_000690835.1 Fulmarus glacialis | reverse complement strand
GGTTTAGACAGCTGCGTAGCTACCGCGACACGCTGAAATGTAGCACCGCGGCCCCCACCGCAAAGCGTTGGCGGAGCACGTTCGGGGTGTGGGGTGGAGAAACACAGATTTGGGGTTGCAGGTCTACAAAAAGAAATGTTTCGCGTTTTAGCAAAAGGGTGTCTCGTATGAAATGGTAGTCCAACGGCAGCGCTGAGGGCAAGTCACA
>NW_009226984.1:372-1009 GCF_000690835.1 Fulmarus glacialis | reverse complement strand
AAAGAAAGTATTTCCCCCGTGTACTCCGAAACACGCGCAGCCTGCGGGAAGGCGCAACGGAGCAGTCGCCCCGCAACCTCTGCCTCCCCTGGCCACCGGCCTCCTCCTGCACGGTGCCAGCCCCACGCACCGCACTTGAATAAAACTAAACAAAGGCGCGCTCCCGACCCAGGCAGACAAGACCGGAGGGAGGATCGCGCTCTCCAAACT
The DNA here is from genome assembly GCF_000690835.1 of Fulmarus glacialis. Taxonomy (NCBI): domain Eukaryota; kingdom Metazoa; phylum Chordata; class Aves; order Procellariiformes; family Procellariidae; genus Fulmarus; species Fulmarus glacialis. The sequence goes on along the minus strand of NW_009226984.1, from coordinate 799 downwards.
TTGCAGAAGGGAAATGAAGCGCAGAGAGATGAAGTGACCTGCTTAAGGTCGCATGGGGAATTTGTAGCGGAGCCAAGAACCGAGCCGAGATCTCCAGGGCCCTCATCTACTTCTTCCACCGCCAGCTATTCCCTCCTCTTTCCCCCTAGCCAAGTTAAAAATAAAACCGCGCTTCGTTTCCCTTTGGCAGCAGTGAGGCTCCAAAAAGCCTCGCCTGTGAACTGCCTGGGCGCGGCATCGCCAGGACGCTGCTTGTTTCCCGGCCGCGCTCCCGCGCTCTGCAGGTTTTAGGGGATGCGTGCGCCCCTCTGTACGTATGTATATTTGTGTGCTTATATTAATTAGGTTACGTGGCACTTTCCTCCCCATAATTAAAGCGGAACCTCTTCACAGGCCCCTTTGCAGCGAATCTCCGTCAGAGAAACTT
>NW_009226984.1:0-225 GCF_000690835.1 Fulmarus glacialis | reverse complement strand
CCGCCTGCCAGCCTCCTCGCGACTCGGGGGGGAGAATAAGGTGCGGAAGGCTTTGACTGCTGGTTTAATCCGTGCCGCGCCAGCCGGACAGGAGCTCCCTTTGGGGACGGCTTGCGGCGAGTCGCAACTTCAGGCTGACATCGTTTGTTGGGGAGATGACGGGCTGTGATTGCTGCGGGCCCAATTAAGCGCCCTCCGACGCGCACGGGTAGGTGTGTGCTACGC
>NW_009226983.1:7588-19028 GCF_000690835.1 Fulmarus glacialis | reverse complement strand
AAAAATTATATATATTATCTCATTATCATCATTATAAAGGATACCTTTAAATACTGCAGGTTATGCTAACTACAGGCTTAGAGCTTGCCTGTATTTGCAAGACAAGTACATAAACTAAGAAAATGAAATCAATTAATATATGGTGCTAATTTTAAATTCTATTCTTTAATAACCCCAAGAAAGGACAATCTGATATCCGAGAAAGAGGAACTTATTTCAAGATAAACCAGTACAAAAGATTGGCCCTGTACCAAGTCAAATTTGAGTATCCCGGGATTAATAATCCTGAAGGCTCTACCTGCATGTAAATACACTCCTCTGTCCATCCAACTGCATAATCACTCTGCAAAACCTCAAGGAAAGCAAAATCTTTTTTTTTTTTTCTGAACAAATGCAAAGAGTGAAACCAATCAGATAACTCAAAAAAGCCAAACTATGAAAAATAGGTTTCATTACTGAACCAAAAGGCGGGACCATTCGAGAAATTGGAAGCATGGATTATTACCTCAGGGACTCAAAAAGTCTTTCTTCTACTACGTTAATGCTCCCCATCCATTATTCATCACAGATGCCAAATTAGACAGTTTTCACGTCAGACCGCTCCTAGGCAAGCCGCAGCAGCCCGCCATGCCAGCGAGGGGGCAGGGGACAGCGGGGCTGGTGTGGCATAGGTACATGCTGAGGGCGAGGGGCCGCACCAACCCACCTCCACCTTTCTCGAACAGGAGCGGTTGTCCCAGGTGAGCGGGCTCTGGGGCACAGCAGATTAGGTCTTCTGCCTGCAGGAGCAGGCATGAGTTTTGCTTCTCCCTGAAAGACGAGCTGCACGATTTCAGGCCCCGATACTTGCCTACTATTACAGAAAGCAACACCTTGTAGGATTTTATCCTCGGCTTCTTCATATTCTTGCACCACTAAGATGTTTGGAGGAAACTCAGAGAGGGATAGGAGCAAATAAAGGAAGAAGACAGATTAAAAGGCTCCAGGGATACTTTACTGTTCTGTCAGATAAAGGCACATCCTGACACTGTGCCTTCTACGTGCCCCATCATCTTTACTCTGCCCCTGTGGCCTTGGGTGTTGCTTGCCCCATATTTCTGCTGGTGCCTACACCCCCTGCTCCCTTCCTCTCCCAGCAGCGATCGTTCTCTTTCTTCCCTGCAAAGGACTCGCAATTCCCCCCCTTCATTATCATTCTCTTTCTTCTTTTCTTCCTCTTCCAGAGTATCATTTTTTAAAGGCTGTCCTGGGAGACTGGGAAGAACTAAGACGTTTTTGTGTGTGTGTCTGTGTGTATGTATAGTTGTCTGTGTGCACACGTGTGTGTAACATTCCCCACTCTCAGGAGCAGCAGAAAGCATCGTCCTTCACTGCAGTCCGAGAGGGCAAGGAGTGGGATAGCGCACACCCCTGGGGACATGCATGGTCCCACAACTGAGGCAGGGGAGCAGCAGCAGTCGGGGACCGAAGCCTCCAGTCAATCCACCCCAGCATCCCAACAAATCCCATGTCACATAGTGTCACTTCCCAACCCAGTGCCCTGGATGGTGCCAGACTGGGAAATAAGCCGAGTGGGACACACGCAGGCCAGCCCATTTCTTTGCCACTGATATTTCAGAACCAGCATTTCCCAGATAATTTTAGTTTGCTTTACCAGCTCTTGATCCCAAGAGCAGGGGGAAATTCTGTTTTTTCTCTTAACAGTGTTATACTATACCGTGTTGAACTGCATACATACAGCCGGAGGAAAAACTAGGCTTAGCAAGTACTTCTTCTTGGCAATCAGTTTTTAAACAGATGTTCAGCTGTCGTAAGATGCATTGTGGTAGTGGGCTGGGCCCTAGTACAATGTGCAGCCAAGGATGTAACGACAATTGTACAGGATTAATTAAACTTCCTGAATGACCTCACTTAAAGGCTCTGCAGAGACCAGATAAGAATCACATAGCTTGGCCAAGAGCCCTAAAAGGGAAAGGAAAGGGAGGGAAAAGGACTTTCCGTAAATGTGCCCTTCTTTCTCCGGTTCAGGTTGTGGAGCAGCACCTGCGGGGCCTGGCAGAGAGGGCGGCACCGCGGCTGCTCTGCTCAGTTTAAACAAAGAGAAACAAATGGGTCAGATGTGCAAGCAGATGGCCACGGGCAGCCCTGGGACCTTACAGCAGCACGCAGAGCAAGCTCCCTCTCCCCGCTTCCCTGGCAGTCCTGCTGCCCTCGCCCCTCGTTGCATTGCACTTACACAGCACTTCCCATCCATTCCTGGATCCCAGGGCACAGAAGAACCCACCAACACAAAGCTGGGGGCACCTATGCTGCAAATAATGTAATTTTCTAGCTCGCTCGCTCCCTCCATCCCCTGATCACTACACCTCGTATATGCATCAAAAGCTGGCTCGGTCCAGCTGACAATCATCCCGCAGTCTGAAAGCATAAAAGAAACCATTACAAATTTGGCTCCTCCCTCTTATATCAATCTTCCAACACTACCCTAACTGGCTTTGCAACCTGAAAACACCCCATAGATGCCCACTTGCCACTTTGCAGGAACCTGGTGTCATGCTACCAAAACACCTGGCAGGTGTTTGGTACCGAAGCATCTGGCAGGCTGTGATGCAGCACTCACTCAGGCACTCTGAACTGCAAAGGTACCGCAAAATAATGACATCTTGGGTCATGAAGGAAACACATATACTAGGGAGCTAAACAGGGCCAGGACACAACCTTGAGCACTGCCCATACCGTTGAGTTTTCAGCAGGCTCCCTGGCCCGGTTGTGGGTCCCAGGCAATGCCCAGGCTCACTTCAGGGGACACCACGATGTAGTGACTATTCTTAAGAGAAAAGATGGCCAAGGCTACCTTGTTCTGGAGAGGAGCTCATCCATCAGCTGTGCAGCATCCTCTTGGGATGGCCAGGACTTGGCCTATTTTACTTGCTCATCAGGGTGACCATGCGAGGCCCAGGGATGTCCCCTGGTGCTGTTCTCTGGACATGAGCCACTTCACACGCCTTCACCTGGGAATAAGGGATTGCTCCTGGGGACAGATGCCTCTAGCAGTGTAGATGTAGCAAAAGGTATTCAGGTGCTCAGTTTCCTTTGATTTCAGGCACACAAGTACCTCAAAAAATAGAGGCTGAATTTTACTATAATGCTGGGAGCATGATTTCATGTCACAGTTAACATCGTGCTCCACTGGGATGGTCCTGCTCTTCACCACCCTCACATCAGTTTTGGTGGCTCCGTTTTCTATCATGCCAATCAACTTACCAAGCAAGGGCATGATCACTAGGTGCCTGGCTAGGGAAGCAGTGTGGCATGCAGCCAAAATGGTGTGAAGGAGAAAGGGGATGCTCCTTTCCATGGCAGGCAGCAGATGGACTGTCTTAGACGTAAGAAGTGCAACTAGAGAAATAAGTGAGCTTTACAGTACCTTGGGAATAACATGGCTGCTGTTCTTCTCTGCACCAGTGCTGCTTGCTGTGTCCTATAATGCCTGGAGAAAACATGCTGCTATAGAGCTTGGTCTGCGCACCTTTCCCATCAGCATCCTGCTATGTGCACCACGTGCCAAATGAAGTCCTTAGGCTCTACTCACACAGCCCTGCTGCTGGCCTCAAAAGGAGTTTTGCCCACAGAACCTATGGAAAGAAGAGTTCGGAAAATTACCCACAGAATGGAAAATATTTTCCTACACAAAATATATTTCTCAATGTAGGAAATAACTTTGGCCTTTCCTACCCATAATCCTGAACAGGAAATCAGTGTGTCAGGAGAGTGATCACAGAGGAATGTTTGGTCATCTTAATGTTTTTAATATTACACATATGTCTAATGTATTTACATGATGTTCTCACTGTGTTATACATAATACAAAGTGTTGTGAAATACCACCGGAGAAGGTAAAAGACTAGAAGATAACTTGCTGAAGTCCCACAGCAATTCGCTGATAAGAATCAAGAACAGAACCCATGTGAAACAGCAAAACAGAGCAGAATCCAAAGTGATTGGCAAGATGCCTATCGATTTCAGAGGGACCACAATTTAATCCCTGGAGTTTTGACTTCTAACCTGCCCTTCTTGTGGCACAGCAGATTATCAGCTGAGAAACTGCTCCGTTTCAGGTTGATCAGCACGACGATGCATGTGACGTGCATCTTGATAAGCAAGTTATGATAAATGTATTTTTAAATACAGTTTAACAAAATAGGTCTACTAGAGATTAGAACCTTCACAAATGTGTTGAAAATGTTTTCCTAGATTTACTTGCTTTATGCAGTCCAGGATCCAAGTCCCTGATATTCTTACACAGCCCAAAAGTCCAGAAAATTTATCATTTGCTTCAGAAAAATGCAGTAAGTTTCCTTCCCAAATAAGGAGTTCACCCCATGAAATCTAGAATAGCACATTCAAATAGGGTTAAGCACTTTCATTTAATCATTAACATGGGTTTAATTACTGTATGGCTTGATCTCCTGGAGTTTTGTCTTCACAATTAGACACCACAAGGAAATAATCAAGGACAAGAAGAAAGGAAGAGCTGTGGATGTCACCATGCTCGTTATGGGGCATCTCTCCTCAGTAAAATAATACAGAAAATAGCCAAAAAGTTGTGCTGCTTCTGTGGCAAAATGAGATGAAGAGGAGAGCCATTCGTATTTGACAACGCACATCTTGTAGGAAGGCAGTGGCTAGCCTGGGTACCAAAACACCCTAGCCCTTGAGCACCTCCAAAGCATGGGTAAAAAAGCCAGCCTTTTTCTCCCGGACCAACCCTTCCTGCAGCAAGAGGCAAGTGCAGAACTGCCCCTGGCAGCCCTAGAGAGCTGCTTGCTTTCTCCACGCCCTGGGCCAGCTCTGGCCCTGCACTGGGAATGTGCGAGCCAAGCTTCCAGCAGGAGACAAGGACAGCTGGGGATACCAGCAAACACTGAGCCCGTACCGGAGGGCCTGATGAGCAACACTCATTGTTTTCTTTGCACGATGAGAAAATAGCAGTATCACATCCTCTGCATGGTCACAAAGTTACCGTGTCTGTGCCCTTTGTTGTTTGCTGTTAAAAAGGTACTGTTCTTAGAAAAGAACACTGCAGAATACACATTTTCTGCTTTGTTTTCCACATATGGGGCTCAATTTAGCTTTCATTTCTTTAAAAGCACACACGCAAACACACTTAGTGACCTTGTGCAGATTCCCAGCTGAATGCTTTCTGCACAATGCCCAGGCTTTACTGTAATAACGTCTCTTCACTGGAAAAGTAACAATAGGAAACAAAAATTATTAATAATTAAACTATAAATCAGTTGTTAAAATGAGTATGTTAACCTGCTTACAGTGGAGGGACAGAGCACGCTCTTTCCCACGGAGAGAGGACCTGAAAGCGGAGTCCAGCTCGTGAGTGAGTAGACGTGTCTGCAGCAGTGCCAATGCCACTATAAATTAATCCCCTGTAAACCCAAGGTTAAAAGGCTGATCTATGTCCTGCGGTAGGGCAATGGTTACGGAGACCCTTCTCAGCCCAGAGATTCAGGTGAAAACAGCCCCAAGTTTCAGAGATCCTTAATTCCATCTCAGGCCTGTGATTAAAAATAAAAACCAGAAACATTTATCTTACAATAAAAAGCGTCCACAGTTTATAAACAATTGTTGTTTGATCCGTAGGACTTACAGTGTATGAACATGATCCTTCAGGACTTAGAGACAGTTCTCGCAACCTCAACAGAGGTTTCACCAAGTGATTAAAGCAATTCTTTTCCTTCAGTATGGTTTTAAAAATTATATTGATAACAAAACAAGCAACAATAAAATACATTGAAACCTCATGAAGAATTTAGATAAAACCAACTTCATCATCTGTGCTCAAATTGTCTTGGATGAGACTTAGAAACCCTAGGATTGGCCCAGAACTCAGCATTCTCAGATTTAGGAGAAAAAGGGAAAGAAAGAAAAGTTAGGTGAGCTTCTTTCACTATTGGGTGTTTTTTTTTTCTTTCCTGAGCTTTTTTACTTCAAAAAAGGACTAATCTGCTCAGGAAAAAAAACCAGTTTTGCTAAAAGAATTCCATCCCAGATTTGACAAAGCAGTTTTGATGCTATTTTGGACAAGCCCCTGTGCAAAATGAGTGCTTTTCTGACCTCCACCTTTAGGCTTTTCCATCAGCCTTCTGTGGCACACTGCTGTCTCTGCTACTACACAGGCACGCACCGTCATCTGGCTCAAGCCCTCCCCGTGCTGCAGAGCCCCAGCGCCGTCCCTGCGCACGCTGACTTCCAGGCACCGCCGGCAATCCTTGGCGATTGCCTTTCCACGTGCCATGATGCTCCTCTTGGCTGATGCTCCTCCAGCAATCCCAGAGATTTTTTCAGTGTTGTGCTCACACAGGAAGGCAGCTAAGTTCCCCTGCGATCGACACTGGCACCTGCTGAGCAGCAGCCTCTCTGGGGCGTGCCATGGATTTAGTCAATCATTAGATGAGATCGGGCCCATTCCAGTCAAGAAGAAAGTATTACATTCACAGCATCAGTGTGAGAAAAAAGAAATATTTCCAGGTTTTCTTGTGGCTGAAGTAGTTATCTATTATGCCAACACTCCGTTTTTGTAACGTAGAAAACAATTATTTTAGTATCCAATCCCAACATCATATGTATAATCTTTAATATAGAAAGCAAATTACTACGAATAGGTAGCATAGTGATGGAACAAATACTCTCTGCAGGCAGACAGGTATGTTGCTCAGAGTAGTTACATCCTTACCTCCCCCCAGTAAGCTATATTAACTGCTCTGACACCTCTTCATGACAGATAATAACCCCACTAACAAGCACCTGACTCTGCCTAAGTACCTGTTAAAAGTGTCACTGTCACTCCAGTGGGAGCTCTGCTTAATGCTCCTCTCCGCGTGAGGGGGAGCAGCTCAGCACAAACAGATGGTTCGCTCCTCTGCTGCAACCTTCTTGCAATGAGCTGCATGCACCTGCTTTTCCATGTCCTACAGCGTGCTTGGTTTTTCTGTCACACTCCCTAGAGATGCTGGCAAGATACAGTCCCAATCCTGAGGAGCTGGGAAGCCCTCTCACACATTTGCCAACGGAAGTTGTGGAACAGGGTATCAAAGCTTTTAAATTGACATTCCGTAAAAATTCCCAAATGCTTTCAATATTTCAGTTAAAGACAGGAGGGGCATAGCAATATACTTCAGCTACACTTCTCAAGAACACACGGAAAGAGCATTCAGCTGCAGCTTTTCCAGGATCTTCCTTCCCTTTAACAGCACATTCTGCCCTGCAGGACTTTGGTTAGCAGCGGTGCCCAGCTCAGGAAACATGGGTGCAGTGCAATGGGCCTGTAAAAAGCTGTGGAAGAACCCACTGGATTTTTACTCTATAGATATTAGTTCTGCCAGCTAGCATAAATACAAAGAAGAAAAAAACAGCAGTCCGACAGAGGGAAACACCTGCAGCTCTTTGAGAGTCCCTCAGCTTTGACTTTGAACTTCTTTGTTTCCCCAGTTTAAATTAAGCAGTCAGTCAGTAATATGCTGCCAATTTTTTTTAACATGCCTCCCAAAGAAATGTTACCCACGAGCCTTTGATAAGACCATGGCACAGAAAGGGCACACAGGAGATGGCTCCGAAATTTGTTGTTGTCACTTTTAAGGGATAAAAAGCCTTTTCTCTGCCACAGGGGTGGGGAAAAGCAGAGTATTTGAATCAACTTAGCCTGCTGGGTACCTAAGAAAGATAAGTGCATGCAGAGTGTATTGACCACATACTGTTCATGCAGGGGGTTGATAGAATCATAGAATCATTAAGGTTGGAAAAGACCTCTAAGATCATCAAGTCCAACCGTTAACCCAACACCACCATGCCCACTAAACCATGTCCCTAAGCGCCTCATCTACACGTCTTTTAAATACTTCCAGGGATGGCGACTCCACCACTTCCCTGGGCAGCCTGTTCCAAGCCCTGACCACTCTTTCAGTAAAGAAGTTTTTCCTAACGTCCAGTCTAAACCCCCCTTGGCGCAACTTGAGGCCATTTCCTCTCGTCCTATCGCTTGTTACTTGGGAGAAGAGACCAACCCCCGCCTCGCTACAACCTCCTTTCAGGTAGTTGCAGAGCGCGATGAGGTCTCCCCTCAGCCTCCTCTTCTCCAGATAGGGACCATATGTGAAGACTTGATGCTGCTGGAAGGGTCTGAAGACTCCCTCCTCCCCACCAGCGAGCTTTCTTTTGGCTGCACAGTTTGAACCTGCTTCAGTCCCTCTAACTCCTGTGATCTCCACCACCATGCCTGGGCAACCAGTGCTAGATTTCCCTCATGAAAGCAAAAAGTTTTACATAATCTGTCTCCTGGAAACATTCATCTCAGTAGTGAGATGAAGACACACTCTCCCGTGGGTGTCTTCTCTAAATCCTGCTCCTCTCTCTGTGTTTGTTAATCCCCCAGATAATTCTGCACAGGCTTAAGTGATGCCTGGGAATGGGAAACTTTCTCCAGTGGGGAAAGGGAGAGAAAAACAGAAGAAGCTAAAGCTCTTTTGAAAAGGTTTTTTTAATGTCTGGGTGATAAGAGTCCACCGAGACAGCATCAAACTGTACATTTCTTAGGCAGTAGCTAGCACCAAAGGCTCAGCTCTGTTCCCCTTAGATGGGGGAGCTTTGCAGAGCAGAAGACTTTTCCCGTGAGACTCCGCTTCCTGGGAAGGTTTATTTCCCCACAGCCTGAGATCTGAGACCACATGCCTGGAAGTGGAGAAGGGAGCCTTCCCCACCATCTTAACCCTTCATACCACACAAACCACTAACCTACAAACTTCCCTGACCTGCCGTGTTTGCCCCAGCTGCACATCACACTTTCCAGGACACTAGAAAGGCCGTGGGAATGCTTCATGAACCAGGAGGGCATGTGCTGTGCTATTGTGTTTATGGATTTGAACATCCTCAGTATCTCACATCAAGGAGGAGCTAAAATGGGCCTCAGTCGCAACATGTGCTCTTTCTTACTGTATCACAAACCCCGCAGGTCCCAGCAAGCAAAATCAGGCCCATTCAATGACACCTACATCCCTTTGATATCTATGCATCAACAAAAGTCACTCAGTCTTCTGCCTGCATTTAATCCACCGGGTTCATTTTAAAGCTATGTTTGAATTAACACGACACAGCTGCAAATGCAAAACCTTAAGCTTCCCTGCTGAGGCTTTAAAGGTGGCAAATACAGCATAAATATAATGGGAGTGACAATTCTTAGCAGAAAGAACTTTTTAAAACCGCAGGTAGGTGTACTTTTTGTAACTTAAATTTTTTAAAAGCACATAAGGAACAAAGATCAAGCTGGCATCACATGCAATCACAAACTAAAACTGGCCCAAAACCACAAAAACTGACGCAGAGGAACAGAGTTATATCTCTGCATGTCTGTTTTAGCTCTGCCACCTCCCTCCACCGCCTCTGCCCGCCAGCAGGAGATGGTGAGTGCGAGCAGCTTTGCTGGGCCAGGTCCAGAGCAGCTCCAGGTGGCCTCAAGTGGAAGTGGCAGACACTTTCCTCTGCTGCCTCCCTTCCTCCATTTGCTAGCCGCTGTGTTTCGTGGTCCTGCATTTGGGTTTACGCCTGTAGACCTGGCAGATTTAGCCCCAATGCCCCAGAAAAGTTGCATTGCATCACGCCTGCAGGCCCTGGGCCAGGGAGGATTAGCAGGGGGAAGCAGAAGATTTTCCAGAGGAAAGCCCCTACAAACAGCCTTTTGGGAAGAAAGCCAGGCTCAGATTTATATCTGTGGTCCTAAGTTGAGAATAAAGGGAAACTCCAAGCGCTGCAAGAGCAACATCTGCAGGGTGAGCACGCTGCACCCCTGCTACGCTGCAGGATAGCTAAGTCACCTCCATGGTGACACCCCCTGCCCTCTGCAGCTCTCAGCCCACTGCTGAAGGGCTTCGGTTCTTCTCTGTCTTCTTCTGCTGGTGTCTGGCTGAGATGAGACCAGTCCTGAAAGCATTAGGGCACCGTGTCTCCCCCGGGACTCTCCCGCTCCCTGTGCGCCGATGCTGAAACGCCTGTCCAGCTCGCACGCCCCAGGAGCGAGGCGCTTCCCTTTGAGGTCCACACCAAATCCCATCCACTTTTGACAGCCGTCTATGGGATTAACATTGCCTAGTTTAGCTGGAGGACAAGACTTCTGCACAAAAAGTACAATCATTTGTAACTGAGCTGATTGATTTGTGCTTGTCAACATGTAAATCTTTGAGAATAGCTATACGGGCCTTCCTCAACACTGCACGTGGCAAAGAGCTTAACTGCTTGAAAGCTCATCTTCTCCCCTCCCCACCCCGCCCCCCCCAACTCTGGATATTGCCTACTATTAGAAAAACAGCTTCTCCTACAGCTCTGTACCATATGGCTCTGTTAGCATTATTACTGGAATTAAGGACTTTCAGCCATCTGCTGAGCCGTCGGCACCTGTTCCCTGCCTGTCCCCTGCCCCGGCTCCACCACCCCAGGCTGCTCCGGGAGCAGAGCCTGTCCCCAGGAGAGAAGGGATTTCTCTACCCAGCCTCAGAGCTGTGAACAAGGTGGGCTGGCTATGCCACCGATTATTTATTCAGGATGGACCAAGATTCTCGGGAAGCTGAGAAACCTCCTCTCTCTGCATATGAGATGAGGCTAAAGAAGGCTAAAAAATTTGGCCTTGTTAGCAGAGATGCCATTCCTCTCTCGCTCCATTAGTGCCGCTATTCCTGAATTTTAGGCTAACAACAAGAATCTTGATTTTTGCAAAGCCTCTTTTCTTTGTATTGGTATGAAAAATGTCACCAACACACCTTGAAATCTCCTGGCAATCTAAGCTTCTAGTAAGGAGAAAAATCAAGCCACGTGAAGATTTTATTGTTATTTTTATAAAATTCCTGATTGCTATGGCTTTCAGGTGCAGAATATTCCAGTTTGCACATGCAAATCAGGCTATCGATAGGAGCCATTACTAAATAGATTGTATGCAACACAGCCTGAATACAGTCCAGTCAGCATTGAAGAAAAAAACGCTAATGAGGCGAAACAGAAGTACCTCAGCTTGGCAACATGGAGAGCCACGACTAATGAAGCACCAACGTTGCATCTTGGGTGATCAATCTCTGTAAATTTTCAAACTCTTTGTTCTACATTTAAATATTTTAATATTAATGTATTCTAATGTCATCTCAAGTGACTAATGAATGATATCAGAGTTGTGGCTTAAAAAACCTCCTACAATAAAAAAAAAACCAGTCTCATAGATCAGCCTGTCCCAGTTATTAAAGGACAGAACACCAATTTTAAGCAGAAAACCTCTCTATAATGGACTCCCTGAAGGCTATTCAGCCAACTATGAGAATTTTATATTTACCTTGAAAGCAGTCATTTGTATACGCTAATGATGTCTAAAAACATCCCTAAAACCTGTGGTTAC
>NW_009226983.1:0-7540 GCF_000690835.1 Fulmarus glacialis | reverse complement strand
GGAAATGCTGTAGTAAGAACAAGGGTGTATTAAGTAACAATTAACATACAGGCAAAATGCACCAAAAGTACAGACAGGGTAGGATATTCCTGAAGGTCCCTGCATCATTTTTTCTGACTGCAGTGATTCTTCCTGCCCCACAAAAACAGAATAATGGATGTTTCTCAGCGTTTCTACATAACTCACTTCCAAAGCAAAAACAACCAACAAATCCTGAACTGCTATTTTGGATTTTCTGAGGCAGTCAGAAAATGTCAGCCAGTTCTTAGGTTTGACCTCCAAATGGTGTTTCCACTTAAATTAGTTTATCAAATCATAGGGCGAAAATTAGTATTTTCTTTTTTCAGCCCTTCTCAGACCCCTTTATAAAAGCAGTACCAGATTAAAATTATGTCCCCCGCTGCACAAGAGGTCAAATGGAAATTTAGAAAATAAGCTAAACAATTCTTATCATGGCCTATTTCAGTTACTACCTTGCTGAAGTTATAATTATACTGTTATAATTGCGTAGAGGGCTGGCTATCATATACTTTTAGATACTAAAATGACTTGGCATAATATATGGAACCGTTCTTCACCTACACCGTCGCCTCTCTGCTGCCAGCACTGCCATTCATAGTGGATTAGGCTGAAAAACTGATCCAGCCAAAAATTAACTAAAACAATCAGTCCTGTAACCAGTACGTTCCCCTGTCCAGCACAATGTTGTCTGAAACCATAAGAACTGTTTGTGCATCTGCCTGACACCTCTCTTAATGCTCTCTTAACTCCATCCACCAGTCTAAGAAAAATAACTCTCCCTCCAAAGTCTGCATCTTTTTTATTTCGTAGTCAATATTAGAAGAAAGTGTTTTTAGACAACAAATACATACTCTAGAGGAGACTTTAGCCCCCAGTGCATTACCACCACAGACAACACTTAAGGTACCATCATTCCGTAAAAGCCTGATGAAATCCCATTGCTGTTGCTGAACAACTCCAGACAGGGAGGCCTGCAAGTTTTTGGCATCGTGAGGGAGTGACTGACACATGAAGGATCTATGAACAGGTCAGGAGCCACTTCTCAAAAAGAGCAGCTTAGTGAGGACATTTCAGCCCTGGAGAATCTGGGTATATCCAAAACTCCACACATATATCCAGCACACAATTCCAGCTCAGACAATGGTCCTGTTGTATATGTTATTAACGTTCCTTTCAGCTGTCTTGATTTCTTCCCTGAAATTGGGAGATCTTATTTTAAAAAAGAAAATTAAAATAAATAATGTCAGCGATGTCTTCAATCTTCACAGCAGCATTTCCTTGATCTTAATTCAGCTCTTTGTGGGTTACAATTTTTTTTTTTTTCTATCTGTCTTCCCAACAGCAAAAAATGAGAAACCATTTTAGGGAGTTGGAAGGAGTGAGAGGAGGCAAGATGCTGTCTTTAAGAGTAAAAAGAGATATTCAGAGAATGGGAAATCAGTCTGAATTTGCTTGTCCTGCCAGGTAGCAAGCTCCATGGGCTGGCTTCTCGTGTGAGAAGTCAGGGAACCTGTGCTCAAGTGTTTCCTTAAGTGTCAGTTCAGTGCATGAAGTTCCTGTGAATTTTTTTTTTTATTTATGAATTCCCATCATCCTGGTATCAGTATTTCCAGTCCTGTGGCTAGACTGTTGTCACTGAGTCTACTAATCTCATCCATGAATCTGTGACAGTTCCTTATAATGAGTGTGGCATTTGGTGGAGAGGAGGCAACACAGTCTAGGAAAACATCTTCATTTATTAACTGCTGCCTCACTAAGGGAAGAGTTGTTTCTGTTTTTCCCTCCATTGTGGCTGTGGTGAAAGACTGTACGTAGTCCTTCTATACAAGCCTGCTTGCATGACTACAGTGTTAAACAAATCACACATTTGGATAATGGGAACTGCTGGATTGCCTTGTGGCTACTGCTGCTGACTGTAATGTAAGACTGCCAGGTTTCGACACAGCAACTGCTCAGGTTCTTTAACAATAAAATAATAAAGACAGATTTCAAATACGAGTCGTTCAGTCAAAGCATCATCAACGCATTACTGTTCTGAAGGGTGAAGAGAGGTAATCAAGGAAATTGAACCAAGAGACAAAGGACTGCAGTCTGGCTCTCTTTTCCTGGATGCAGCTGAAGTAGCAACACCCCTAAGAAATCAGTATTCAGTAGTGCAACCAGAACTACCCAACACAACAGAATATGATAAATATCCAATGCATAGATGGCTGAGGCCTTACTACTGCAACTCTGCTTCTGCAAGGATCAAAGCACTCTGAAATGGATCAAATGAATAATTAATAACCATGCCTATACCCCAGCATGAATTTTCTTATTTAATTCTAACCAAAGTTAAGTCTCCGTTTTCCAAGACCAGACTTTTTTTTTTAATAAACTTTACTGCAAAGTCCCAATGTTTTAAAGATGTTTTTCCAAAGCTATTTACAGTTTCGTTTTCATGACATCCTGAAAGAGTTTGTTCTCTACATTGCCTGCCTCACACAGGTGAATTACACAGCAGTAGCAATCTGCAGGATGCACAACCGTAAACACAATGGTCAGTCAGAAATGCAATAACCGCCAAGCAACTTGACCTAGCATATCTACGTCTTAAGATTGGAAGTATAATATGTCAGCAGAAACTATAGGACGACATATACGAGACCAGAAAGCAAGACAGTGACATATAGTTCAGACATGGATTCCCTTAACTAATTATGTTAGTTTTTATCTCCTCAGACACAATCTTTCCTCTTCCTTTGTGTACACTCCCTCTGCAGAGGCAGAGTTAACAAGGATGATTCATTTTGACCCCTTTCATCTCCCTGGCACTCCCCCAGGGTCCCTGGCTTTAGCACTCTCCACCACCAGCCAAGCAAGGCTAGATGCAACTCTCCAGAACCTGTCAAAGAAACATCAAAACTTGGCCAGAAGAAAGTCGAATAAGCCATGAACCAGAAGGTTGTTCCAGAGGAATTGTCTGTGGGGGTGCCTGGATTATCTTAATAGCTTTGTTGCCTTAAACACAGTTCACAGAGTTTGGCAGTTCTGAGTTCTGCCTCCCCAGAGGAAGCCCATAGGGACCTTGTTCTCATATTTTCATTGCTTTTTTGCTTTGATCCAAGGACAGAGGCACATAGCCGACAGGGGATACTAGGTTCACAGAGCTAGTAGAGTTTAAGTTTAAGTTTTCTGAACACGGTCCTTGGAGTTTCTGTCCTGGGAATATGGCAATTTCCTATCGTATCAGTGACCATCAGTAACATAGCTGACCTAAATATTAATCTACTCTTAATATTATCATCACAACATCAGAATGAGTTCTAGCACTAATGACACATCCCTGGAGCTTCTGACCTTTAAGAATTAAATTATTTGAAAAAGCAGAAATATCTGCTTTCCCAACTGAAACAATCTCCAAGTAATTTATTATGTGGAGGGCAGCTCAAAATTACATAAGAAAAAAGTTTAAAAAATTGAACACTTTCCTGAAATAGCCCAACGTATAACCTTAAGAACATTTACAGTAAGCAAATTATGTCAACAACAAACACTGGGAATGAACATGCTAGCAGAATCTGACCAAGGACCTCAACCCTAACTCAAAGCACTGAAGAAGCATTTCTGAGGGTTGCAACCTTCCACCTGCATTTTCTCCAGAAATTTGAGAGCCCAGAGGGGACTGCAGGTGGGAAACTGCACTGACTGGGAGCAGAGAACTTAGGACAACAGTAACAGTGAGGTTTTAATGACTTGGCCAATGCTACTGAAAATGAGAACAACTGCCTGTATTTGTTTGTATTCTACTGAAGGCACACAGTACATCATGTGGCACATTAGACTTAAAAGCTCCCAGTGTACTCAATGAATTATGCAGTAGTGTTTACTGAACAATTTTACTAATAAGCCATCTTAGATTTAAATAATAATAATTTTGCATGTAAGGCATACCGTAAAAATGATTCATGCATTCTAAGTGCCTGGAGCAAAGCGTACCTTCCTTAGCAGGAGGCTTACTGGGAGCCAACAGCCGAGGGTTTACCAGCTGTGCAGAAGAATGGGGACAGAGGAACACCATGCCTCTAGTCCCTCCTGCCATCTCAGCCATTCTAGAGCCAGCCTTGTGGTGGGAGCTCAGGACTGTAAATATTACAAGTGTGAGGCTTTACCGTTGAGAGTAACTAGTGGCCTTAGCTGGCAGCTGCAGATCACTTTTTTATGTACATCTCTCTTGGTTTAACCCCAGCCAGCAACTAAGCCCCACGCAGCCGCTCACTCACTCCCCCCCAGTGGGATGGGGGAGAAAATCAGAAGAATAGAAGTGAAAAAAGTTGCGAGCCGAGTTAAAGACAGTTTAATAGGTAAAGCAAAAGCCGCGCATGCAAGCAAAGCAAAACAAGGAATTCATTCACCACTTCCCATCAGCAGGCAGGTGTTCAACCATCTCCAGGAAAGCAGGGCTCCATCATGCATAATGGTTACTTGGGAAGACAAACGCCATCACTCCGAACATCCCCCCTCTTCCTTTTCCTTCCCCCAGCTTTATATGCTGAGCATGACGCTGTATGGTATGGAATATCTCAGTTGGGGGTCAGCTGTCCCGGCTGTGTCCCCTCTCCACTTCTTGTGCACCCCCAGCCTCCTCGCTGGTGGGGTGGGGTGAGGAGCAGAAAAGGCCTTGACTGTGTGTAAGCACTGCTCAGCAGTAACAAAAACATCCCTGTGGTATCAACACTGTTTTCAGCACAAATCCAAAACATAGCCCCATACTAGCTACTGTGAAGAAAATTAACTCTTCTAGAGCTAAATGTAGCCAGAGTTAAGCAGCAGCTTAAGGGAGAACTGCAAGATGGTGAAGTGACAATATATTGATTTGGGGATTTTGGTCCCATTAGGTGGGGATCACCTAAATATTCCAAGAAGCCCATCAGGAAAGAAAACCAGAATTTTGCAGCACTGTTCCATGTGCTTTAGGGTCTTAATGACTTATGTATTAGTATAATATGTAACAACATAATTTGCTGCAATTATATAATTACAGCAATATTACAAAATATTATAATGCATAAAATTGGTATCATAATGTTGTATAATTATGAACTGCAATATAATACATGAACTGATTTGCATACTATGTAACATTACATTAAAATGTAACATTCTGGCATTTCCCATGCTCCAATTGCAAATTGCCAGTTAAAGCATTCCCTTAAATCCCTATCCCCAGCTCACTTCAGCTTTCCAGCCTACCTTAATTTCTTTTCTATCTTCATTGCATAGTTTCTGCCTACTCTGGCTTGCTCACTGGCTTTTGTTCCACCACAATGTTTTTGCCTTGGCACATGTGGTATTCAAATCTGGTCCTAGTGGATTATAAATTATTTCAAATTCATGCAGAATTGTTGAAGAACGTAATCACAAAACTACATAAAAATAAAGCTTCTCCACCACTTAGGCTCCGGCTTTGTCTTTTCTGCTAACTAGAAAATAATTATCTTTTGGAACTACTAGTGAGGCGTAGAAACATCCTTTAGTTTGAGTAATATACTGTAAATTAGCATATCTACATGCTGATTGTTAAGCATATCTGGAACCAACGGATCAGCTACAGTTTGTAACAGTCACTTTATAGCTCTATTAGCCGTGATAGCGATGGTGCCTTGCCCTGGATCACCCAGGGACCTGCAGCCTCCTTTCCAGCTTTGCTGTCTGCTTTGCACACTCCTAGCCAATCTCCCAGAGGTAATAACTTCTTTTTTTTCTATATTAATTTAGCAATAATGTCTAATAATTGGGTAGTTGTTTTTTACTCTGCCAATTTGAATTCAAACACATCATCTGTATTACTGTCACCTATGGACTGTGTTTCAGTTTTAGCTAACTTTAAGAATATGGTCATTTCATGTTTCCCCTTGAATTTGTGTAGAATTAATGCAAATACGTAATACCTATGTAAATACGGGAGGAAATCCTAGAGCTAGCCAGAAATTTTGTTAAAAATTTTTTCATGGATAGTTGAAACTTTTTAACTTTTTACTAGAAATTTCAACTATTTCTAGGAAATGATTATTTTTTCCCTCAAAAAAAAAAATCAGGCAACATTCCAAAGCACGATTTAAAAAACCCAGCTTTTTAATAAAACCCAAAGTTTTGCCTACAGGAAATGAGAAATTGGGATTTCCAGCAATACCAAGTTGGATTTGTAGCTTGGGCAGCTGAACCTCCCCTCTGAATTAGAAGTTGCCACCAGGCTATACTTGTCATCAAGCACTGCCAACACAGGACTCCCGTGGTAGCTAAGCCAAACAACCAGACAGAGGTGATACCATCCAGCCACAAAAAGAACAAGCCAGATGCATTTCCAATAGCACCTTCAATGTTTCTGAAGTTTTCCATTTTCATTTTAACATAGAAGTAGCATTTTATATAGAATTTCTTTAATACTCTACTCTATGAATGTCTTTTCTCTCCCCCTCACGAGCTCCAGGAACTTCTCCTAGCTGAAGGTAAAGCAGGGAGCTCAGCGCCTCAGAGTGCTCAGCAGAATAAAGCACCAACTCTGATCATAAATGATTCGGCATTTGACCAAAGGGCATAGCTGAAAAGACTATAACTTTGAACTTATCTCTGCTTAATTTAATTTGCATTCAGTGCCTTTCTATTGGTCTCTGTTAATACAGCCTACTTGGCATTTTTGTCGAGTAAGTCTTGGTTTTTTTCCCTTCTCCATCCCTCGTATCCCACTCATTAGAACAAAAAAAGGCAAGAAATGCCATTCCATTTATCCAGAAGGTTTCTTTCAACCCCTTCTAACTCCTCTTCCCTCTATCTGTCAGCGTAATGTTTTATAAATTTTGGCCTAGATTTTGTGACCAGGTCATGTCTTTCAAGGGAAAGATTTCCACAGCCCATTTGTGTTTCAGTATGGGGCCGGAGAGCTGCCTTGCTCGCTGTTCGCTCTGGGAAGCCGTGCTCACGCTGTACTAATCACCTTGGATAACCTGTTCTGATGAGATGGGTGATTCTGGTTTCTGACCTTAAATACTTTAAAGAGACCAAATTATTATACACCACTGAACAGTCATCCTGTGAAAAATCACACCCTGAGGATATGTTTGGCTGAGTAACTCAATTCATCAGACACTCGTGAAAACTTTGGTCATTGTGGGCTGGTGCTTTAAACAGTGATTAGTACTTAAATAATACTGGTTAAAGTACTGTTTATAACTATTTAATATTTAGATTCCTATCTCCTGACCATAACCTCACTATCTGCTTTCTTAAAACCTAAATGTTTATTCTCCCTCTTTACCTTTAGCAATAGGTGGCATGCTCCGCTTTTAATTAAACTAAACTTCATCTTCTCTTTGGATCCCTTCTGCTGCTGGAGAAATAAACCACTAGCTCACAGGGCATTACTGACTCCGGAAGGCAGGGGAGGCTCCCACGGTCAGTTTTCCCTGTACGTCGCCATAGGGGGAGCCGGAGGCAGAGGCACCCCCGCGGCAGCGGGCCCGGGGCGGGGAGGGGCGGGAGC
>NW_009226982.1:0-6727 GCF_000690835.1 Fulmarus glacialis | reverse complement strand
CCCCCGCCCCGCCCCCGGGGCTGAGCTCGTAGGGTCGAGGGTGTCCTGGCGCTCCGCGCTCGGACCGGGCGGCCAGCAGCGGGGGAATGGCCCAGCGGAGGTTCGCTGCTGCGGCCCACAACCCTGCCCTGCGGTCCTTCACCTGTCAAACGTCAGTTCTGGGGACCATGGAAGGAGGGAGCCAAGCACCCCTAGAGCAGAGCTGGCTGCTCTGGGCCACGGCAGCTTCGTCGCAGCTCTTTGCTGTCAGCGGTGGTGCAGGAACGCCGGCCTGTACTGCTTCAGCAGCTGCTTGATCTTTCTACAGGGAAAACACAGCAGCCGTTCGCCTGCCCAGGCCATGGCCAAGGGTGGCTGGAGCTGAACGATCAGAGACTCAACCTGCTTTGTACGACACCTTTGTGAAGTGGCTGATAAAAGCCTCCAAAACAGAGCGAGCGCAAGGTGAAAAATCGTGATTTAATCACCGTGACTTAATAAAAGCCTCAAAACGAGTGTGAGGGCATATACTATCTCCTGGCAAGTGTCTTTACGTGGAGGGTTTTGCTGTTCTCCAACACTTGCACTCCCAGGTTGACGCACAAACCAAACGGCGCCACTGCATCCTCTCTGCAGCTCCCTTAACGAGTCACAGCCACAGGTAGTGACAGAGCAATCAGGGAAGTCACCCTCTATTTGCCATCAAATAGGAAAATGAGAGGAAACCACTTTCAAACAGGAGCGTGCTGCCTCCAGGATTGTAGATGAAAGCGTGATTCTAGAAGATGCATTGTAATTTGTTACTTCCCTGCTTTCCAAGAGCTGCACGGACAGAGTGAGTTCTGCTCTAACAGTCGGTGAGGGTAGGATTCAGGACTCACCTCACCCAACTTCAGCACTCTAAAAGCCATTCATGCTGCTGAAATTGTTCAGCTGCGTTTGCTCCTTGGTCAGCACAGAGAGAACAGGCATCACCACACAGCAACTCATCCCATCTTCCAATGGGCACCCGAGATGCACTCTGGTGGCACCCAATCTCTCAGGAACCAACGTGGTCCTCCAACTTTTGGGGAGATGAGAGACTTCCGCGTTCCTTTTCTGACCTACAGCAGCCTTTTCTACTGCTCTTTTCCGAGGCTGGAGTCCTAACAAATTTGGGCTCCAAACATCCACCCTCATATCCCAAAACAATTACAGAGAGGCAAAGATTGAGAAAGCACTGCAGTATCTGCTGAAGAGGGCAATGAGCAGTGATTACTCACGGTGTCCACAGGTGCCAAATTGCACCAACCCAATGAGGAGTTACAGCAGGGAGGAGTTTCGGCAGTGAGTGGGGTGTGCAGGCCGCTGGCCTGACGTAATGTCCTAAATACTTCGTCTTCCTATCGGTTAATATCATCTCATGTGACACTTAGCTGGGATTCACAGCCCAAATCTTATGGGAGTCACAGAAACAAATCTGGATAACCAGAATATGAGGTTGGCTTTATGGGTTAATTTACAAAGAATCCTCAGAAAACGTTCATCTGAGAAGCACAGACAAGCAGTCAAGGCTAGTGCATCTTGTAGAGTGGAGGAAAAGGACAAATGGTGGAAATGGCAAGGGTCAAACCACAGGAGAGGAAATATTAAATACATAGATTTATTATATTACATTTCTTATAAATATTTCATTCATTTCAGAAAATTAACAAAAATAAAAGCAACAGAATCTTTTCAATACAGAAGTTGAGTTTGCCTTAGAAACAATGGCTATTGGCAATACACTTTTTTAGGACAAAACCATCACACTATAAAAACAAAGGGCGATTTAAATAAAGGATATAATAATATTGTGCTTAAAGCTATATCGATGTCCACAAGGAGGAAGGAATGTTGTAATGTGTAGAACTGGTGTAGGACATGCTTTGTAGAGCTGTTATTTTGTTAGGTACTAAAGGAAGAACATGATGCTTTTGTGCACTTTAACAAAAATACTTTAAAGTATTCTCCCCCACCTCTGTCCTTCTGTGCAACGTTTACTGTCTTCAATAGTAGAAGCAGCCAAACGCAGCTACCACACAAAACAGGCTGTCCTGGGGGAAACAGAGAAAGGCTCTGTGTTAGTAAAGGCAAGCTCTTTGCTAGCCTAACTGAAAAGGCCTAACCTAAGGGAACATTTAGACCAGAGCATAACCTTATATTGTAATATATGGCAATTTTCTGTCTTTTAGTTAGCTTTTTATTCACCTCACTTGTGGTGCAACCCAGCTCAGTGTATCTGAATGCCAGAAGTGCCTCAATTTACTCCATCCACACACCTGCAGGTGTCTAGGTGTCAGTTTAAAATAAAATAAAAATAAAATAATAACAAAATAAAACCTTGACTTTTGCTCAGTCCTGGATTCCAGCCATACTCCATAATAGCAGTTCAGCAAAGCACATAAGAAAAGACTTTATCTCTTGTGCTTCCTCTCCCCACCTGTAAAATGGTGTGACTGTAATGACTTTTGTACAGTACTGTATGACCTACTCAGGAAATAAGTTTTACTATGTTGGCTATTATATCTAAGTATGTTTGGTGAATGAGGACGTAAATCATACTGTTTCAATAGAGTCTTGGTTCCTTCCTCCTAGTGGTTGTTTTTTTTCTGCTCCATATTTAAGGTCACTCTGCCCCTCATACAAAAGCAAGTAGCTTTACACTTTGCCATGGTAAACCAGCCGATACTTACATTCATAAACACATCATGAGCATAGCTGTCAGTGTCAGCATCCCAGAAACATCGTGCAGCCATACTAGACAAAGGAGACAGAGCGGAGCCATTACCCACAAGAGTTCACGTGTAAGGACCTAAGTGATCGCAGATACTTTCCTCGAAAAGCAAACTGAGCTTCCTTTAAAGATAAAGGAAGTGGGAAGTGTTCTTCTGAATCCTGACTACATCCCCACTGCTGAATTCCACCACATGCTGTAACCCCCTCTGTATGTGGATCAAGCTCCATCTTCAAACTCATCAGCTATTAACCCTGCCACCTCCACTGTGCAGCAGGGCTTGAAACCTCATTGATACGGTGCTTAAGAATCTTTGACTTCTGGCCTATGCATATTGGTGGCTAATTTAGCTTATTTGTTCTTGTCCTTCACCTCCAGCACCCTCGTGGTACATACCCCCAACTTATTTATAGGAAGCTATCGTATTCCTTGGCAGATGTCGTGTTACCAGACCATGAACTAAGCTCTTCTAGTCCTTTCGTATCTATACTCTCTGTTCCCTGACCATCCTGCTCGCCTTTTTCTACACCTGCTTCAGTCCAAGCCTTACCTTGAAGTCAAGCAACTGGACCGTAACAGGATATTACAGACAAGACGTCGCTGCTGCCTTGTCTAATCTCATTGGCACTCCCCTTTCTCTGCTGCAAACGCCCAGCTCCCTGCCTGCCCCAGTCAGTCTCAGCTGTCGGGATCCCTGTTTGTGGCACAGCGTGTTGTTCCTAGTCCCTACATGTATGACTTACTGTTATAAGATTGTTAAATTTCATCCTTTTTTTCTATTATCCTAGCCCTCAGGGTTATTCTGCTTTTTTTTCTGTCCAATATTCCACTCTGCCTCTGGAATACCCTGGTTACCCAGTATTTTGCATTAAGGATGTTAGCGATCATGCTTCAGTTTTGCCTCCTGCCTATTGCAAACCAGAGAATTTCCCCAATTGCTCTGTCAGTCTGTTGCTGGGCTTCACGTTTCAAATCAGACCACCTCATTGAACCGTTCACCCTGGTACAGTGCTTCTGGAGCAGTCTGCCGGCAGACAGACATTCCTGACAAAAGCCTGAGCAGCAGGTACAGATATTCCTTCCTGACCTCCAGAACATTGAGGCAGCTGATCTGATTACAGCTCTGCTGCACTTATCTTCTGCTGGAGTACCAGGCACAATAATAAAGATAAGCCCAGCAGATAAAGCACATAAACCTTATGGGCTGTTCTCTTTTGTCTTCTCCCTGCTCACTAGTAATGGAAAGCTACAGCCCGCTACTGCAGCCAAGAGGAATTCTTTTGTCTGATTGCAGGCATCGGCAGCTAGACTGCAAGTGCTCAGCACCCACGTTCTAGGCTCGATTCCCATGACAGTATTGCATGGGGATTATAGAAATTTAAACATAATAAAATGCCTACCTGGGGGGATTAAATGCAAATGAAGTACTTGTGGAAATCTGGCTTTAGACAGAAGTGAGTTACCATGGCTCTTGTGCTCCAGCAGGGCCTTGAGAATGGACTGGGTGGGTGCTCTAGTTCATCATGAATACAATGTAAAATGCCTTTCTGCAACACTCCTCACAAGTGCTTTTCAGCATTTCAGCTTGCTGAGAACCCCCATACAGGCAATTATCACCGGGTAATTCAATCAGCCACAATCCAAGCCTTCACTTGCCACTTAAAGAAAAAATAAAGTGCTTTACACTTTATGATCTGCAGAGAGATCTTTGTACCTTGGAAAGTTGGAAGCAGCTACCAAAGAAAAAAAAAAAACCACCCAAACCCAACAAAAATGATAGAAATACAATTAGAAGATGCAAAACTTACTTCACTCCTTCTCCTCTCTGCTCTCCAATGACAACCTGCACCACCATTTTGTACCTGTCAAATCCCTCCTCTGGAGAGGTAGAAAAAAATAATAGTGAGAGCAACAACTTGTTTAAAATATGAGCCCAAAACAGGATCCAGAAAGCTAAAGATTTCTGGTTACAAAGCAAGTGTCCTGTGCAAGTCCATGCAATTGGTAAAGTGGACAGACTGCCTTGCAGCTTCACTTGGTACAGAGTAGCAGTCTTATTGGAGTTAAAGGGTGAACAGGGTATTTGGCATCCGTCAAAAGATGCATCTAAGGCAGTAGACACCCCTGAACAGCCACACTATATGTCAGCATTCTACTTTGACAACTTTCAAGAACTGAACTCATGGAAAGAATGTAAATAAGGCTGCTGGTGGACAAAATCCAATTTGAAAAAAATTGGCTTATTTTAAAACCGTTCTGATGCAAAGGTATTATAGAGATTCTTCTGCTACATAGGTGTTTCCTGTGCTTCTGAGCTGGGATAAAAGGCAACATAAAAGCATACGCTCTACGTATGCTGTCTGCAAAGATAGGCAGTTGTTTTACAATAGTAAAGAAATACCTTTAGGGCACAGGCCAGATCCAATCAGGCCATGGCAACATTCCAGAAGCCAAAACAGAACAAGCATGTTTAAAATAAAATATAGATCCTAATGCCTGTCTTCAACAAAGCAGCGTCCTGGGAAGACTCAGGCACACTCTTTGCACTGGAGGATTGAACACAACATGCTGGGTCTGGTAACATCCACCATGTCAATGCTTATCAGAGATGCCAGCTGATACGAGGGCCACACCGGGCCAGTCTCGCTTCAGGCTACTGGGAGAGTGTTTACAGATTACTGAAGCCAAGCCCTGTGCGTATTAGCTCGGCATCAACACGTGCTGGGACGACAGCTGCTGCTGGTTTTAAAGCAGATGCATAACTCCGGGAGAAGCATAAATCCACAGTTCCTGCCGAGGGTGACGGTATGTCTGTGTCACCGTGTCAGGCCAGCCTAGCAGTTGGAGCACCAGCCTGTCCCCAGGAAGAAGGCAAAAAAAAAAAGTGACCGTGCCAACACACATCTATGTACTTGTTCCAGCACTGAACACAGGAAACACCTGCTGGAGCCTGAAGTTTAGTTCTTGAACTAAAATGTTGGAGGGCATCCTGCGCAACACCACCACGACCTTTTTTCAGTGCTGTGAGGCTGTAGTCACACCCCTCCTTGGCTGACTGTGGTCCTAACTCTCTCCCCCTTCACTGCTCCCACTGGGCCTTGTTCTGATCTCCCGGCTATTCCACTCTGACCCAACTCTGATCTAACTTGCAGCAGAAAAAAAGCAGGAAGTGTTCTGTTTATTGAAGCAAGAAGCAATGAAACATTACTTCTTCCTTCTCTCTAATGCAGCTTCTTTCCCCCTGCAGCCCCTCCACGGCTGACATCCTACACTAGCCACTCTATACGAAAACAAATCTTGTCTGCTTGAATTAGGTTTCTAGTTCCGCAGGCGAGGAATGTATGTATATAGGCCAGAATGTTTCATAACGGTAAACTCAAGTCAGTCAACAGGGAAGAAATCGGCTTCAAGACGAAAGGAGGAAAGAGGGATTTCGTCAACGGGAGAGGACACAGTAAGAAAAGAAACAACTTCCCCAGCAAACCTCCTTACCTTTCAGTCTGTCTTTTATTGTCTCTGATAAAGACTTTGTAAGCTGAGGCATTTCTTCTGGGATGTACTGTACATTGGCCAGCTTCTCCTTCAGTATCGCATGAATGCATTCTTTTACTGTGGACGATTTAAATCTATCGGGGCAGAAAAAGAGCAACAGAAGTCCCAGAAAGTTCACACAACGTGCAGAAACATACATAACCCCACTTTTGAAAATTTAGCTTTCACATATTAAAGAAAAATGACAAATGAAAAACCATGGGGAAAAAAAGCCCAGCTAAGATGGAGATACTTAACCAGATGGTCCAAAAGCCAAACACCCATAAACACAAGTGTGAAACCAGCCCCATTGGAGGTTGCCCCTTCAGCGGCATTCCCCACCTGTGCTCCCCTCGCCTCCCCACCCACATCCCCTACATCTCATGTCAAAGTTGGTCTGGGAGCCCAGTGCCCCCCCGGTTCCCAAACCCCGGGGGTTCCCCCATTCCCAACCCCCCCACC
>NW_009226981.1:0-16741 GCF_000690835.1 Fulmarus glacialis | reverse complement strand
GGAGCGGGGGCCTGACCCCGGCACCTGTCACAACCATAAACCCCGCGACGGTTCTTCCCCCTCCGATACCCGCCTCAAGCCGTCCAGGTGTGTCTTTGCCCCCTGAGGTGTTTTCCGTCTCCCGGTGTAACGGTGGCCGGCAAAAAGGCATCGAAGCGTAAGAGAGCAAGTGAGAACTCTCCAAAACGTCGGCGAGCGTCGAAACAGTGGGGAAAGGCTGTTAATGTCGTTAAGCTTCGTTTGGCAGCGTGAGGAAGTGATTTGTGAGGGGGAAAAAAACTGTCCTCCTTCAGCAAAGCACTAAACGGCGTTGAGTTGTGAGCCGTCAGCGCGCTCTCCCAGCTTCTACTGATTTTTAAGGTCTCTTTAAATGATGAAACAAGGCTCGCGGAGGTGGAAACTGAAAGAAGGTCACCCAAATCAAAGTTTAACAGATGGATATCGGTTTAAAGTCCCTCGATGAAGTTTATTCGGATGTTAGATGGCGGCACATGGGTAAATGCTCCCAGATCTGAGCCCGAAGCAGTCCGACAGTCCGGATCCTCTCCCCACTGCGCCAGTTTTGCGCCCTCCGTCCTCTTCCCACCTTGAATTGACACTTCGCTTCTATTCGCATTCAGGGACATGAAGGTCCTGCGAGGGCGATTTTTAACTAGCTGTTGAAAACCCTGGGTTTTTATAACAGAATTATGACTGCGACAGGATTTTATAAATAATACATCAGTGATGCCATTTCTGCGTGTGTTTTATCAAGTTTCTAATACCCCGCACGTCGCTTTTTCTGCAGAAATCATTCATAATTCATCCCAACATCGTGTTCGTGCAGATCTGTTGACAAGTTGCTCTTTCCAGGTTCCCTCTATCTCTGCTTTCAGGTTGGTGGAGATCTGATGCCCGGCATCTCTTTCATCATGCTTTTAAATGCTTTTTAAGTATTTTGTCAGTTCTTCAGGTGTAAAAATGAGGTGAGAAAACAGTGGCAGGATTAAAAACACCCTGAATGTGTGTTAAATCATCCTCTACGAGTGCTAGTTTCTCTCTACCGTCAACCGAGCGAGTCCGGATAAACAATTCAGAAGAGTTTAAGCAGCTGAAAGTTATTCCTGAGAAAGATTTCATTGGATTCGTGACATTAACGAGCTGCCTAAGAGCTGGGATCTTCCCTTCACCTTGCAGAACTATTAAGAAATTAAAACCACCGAGCGTATTGCAGCTTTAGAGAAGTTTTGTTGTGGATTTTTACTGTTAGATGGTATAAAAAGGAATGAGTTCTTACAGTTCTTGCATATTTGGGGTGTAGCTGGCTCAGCTTAGAACCAGCCCCTTTATTTTTAATTCTCTGCGTGTTGAAAATTGTACAGTTCCACGCGAGTGGGTTTTTGAGGAGAGCACCCTTTACAGTTGAGCCTTGCGTAGGAGCGTGTGATATATAGATTTAATTTAAATACTTCATGATTCCAGCAGAAGACAAACTTTATTCTCCCTGGATAAAGCCCTTTGTTGAAATCAGCGGGAGAACCTCGGGCCTCTGCTTTTGGAAGGAATTGCCTCGGGGGCCCCGGCTTTTTCTTTTCTTAAACACCCGTTTAACCGGCAGGTGTTAAACTTAATTTCTCAGCGCTTCACATAGACTGAACGACGTAAATCTCTCGATGTTGCTACGTCATCTCCGGATTCGCGCTCCGCTTGTACACGTGTGCGGAGAAAAACGATTCCCAAGCTTTTCCCCCAGCTCGGGGAGTGCTGTCTCGGGAAATCAGCTGGGAACCAGGACACATGTGCACTCAGCTCAGTAAAATTCACTGTTTGGTCCCCTCCAAGTTGTTTTTTGCTGCTCTGCACTTTATTTCATGTTTATTTTCCCAAGAGAAGGTGATGATGATTTATTCCGCTGATTTTTTTCCCTCCTGGGGATGTTTACGGATGTGCTGTGCTGCTGCAGAACTGACGGATACAACTTCTGCTCATTGGTGCCGAGTCATTAATACCCGAGTGTCTCATCTAGTGGGTTTTTTACATAATACTTAGTTTCAAAATTAGATGTCGAACTCTTAATTACCACGTTCTTAAGTTGTACCGAAAGCTTGAGGTCTTTGCTTTGAAAGCTTGAGGTCTTTGCTTAACCCAGATTTCTTCATTCCTTGAAAGAACGTGATAATCGTGGTCATACCTGTATGAACATAACATGCCCTATGTCTCAGCAAGCCAAATGCCAGTGTATACACACGGGACTTAAAAGCGGGGAGCTTTATCTTATAGATTCTGGAGGTACAGAGAGATGGGACTCTGGCTGAAAAACGCTGCGTTTTCGGCTGGGCACCCTCCGTTTTCCTTGAGGTTTTGCGCTGGGGCCAGGCTATTTTTGCCTCCTGAATTAATGTACCCAAGGTTTTATCAAAGACGGCTTAAAAATCGAAGGAGAGAAGCTCACTTTTGATCCGACGTCGGCGTGTGGTCGAAAGCACGAGGGCTGCTGCTATTTTTGGCGCTGCTGGTTGAGAAACCAAATGACCTGCCTGGAGAAAAGCTTCCCTGCGCTGGCTTTGCTTTCTCTTCCCGTTTTTCTCTGGCTGGGAGCTCAGCGTGCGCTGGGATGATGCCTGTGACAACCAGGGGTTTGGTATCACTTGGTGTCACTTGAAACGATTGCGTGCGCTCAGCAGTTTGTTTGCAAGAGGTGAGTTAACGTGCTGGAGGAGGGAGCGTTAAAATTGAGCTGTGGATTTCAAGTCAGGCGTTGGGGTGGCTGCGGTCGATGGGTCGGAGGTTTGTCCTTCGTTTCCGTGCTCCGTCTCGACCTGATCCTCCCCACTGGCAGCTGGAAAACCGTATCCCGGCGCCGTCCCGCTCCCGCTGGAAAGCGAAGCTGAACGGCGAGCGACTCGACCTAAAAACGCCAACGATGGGAAAGGAAATTATTCGGTAATAAGGCTCCGATTTGAAAAGGCGTTTACGTGTTGCAGTTCCTGTTTTGCTGGTGCTGCGGTTTCTATAGGAGTTCAAAAATACGGCGGTAACCATTTCACCCACGATTTCTTTAGGTTCTGTGTGCTTAAGGTGATTGCCCATGAAAAAAATAAAGTCATTAAGGGGGAGAGGTGTCCTGTACGTCCTTGGTGGGTGTCGGACAGGTTTGTGCAGGGATTTGGGGGCTGCGAGAGAAAAGTTTTGTAAAATCGGGCTGTCTCAAAAAGTAAATGTTTTGCAAAATTGGAAGTTGTTGCCAAAAAAGAAAAGTTTTTGGAAAATTGGGGGCTGCATCCAAAAAAAAAAGAAGTGGTGCAAAATTGGGAGCCCCCTCCAGAAAATAGAAAAGCTTTGCAAAATCAGGGGCTGTCTCCAAAACTACAAAAGCTTTGCAAAATTGGGCGCCACCTCCATAAAATATAAAAGTTTTTGCAAAATCAGGGGCTGCCTCCAAAAGACATAAAAGCTTTGCAAAGTCAGGGGTCCCCTCCAAAAATACAAAAGCTTTGCAAAATCGGGGGCCACAGCCAAAAATAGAAAAGATTTGCAAAACTAGGGGCTGCCTCCAAAAATAGAAAAGCATGGCAAAATTGGGGGCCCCCTCCAAAAACATATAAAAGCTTTGCAAAACTGGGGGCTCTCTCAAGAAAATACTAACGTTTTGCAAAATGGAGGGCTGCCTCCAAAACTAGAAAAGTTTGGCAAAATCGTGGGCTGCCTGAAAAAAATACAGAAGTTTTGCAAAATTGGGGGCTCCCCCCTATTTCCAAAAATAGGAAAGCTTTGCAAAATCGGGGGCTGCCGCTAAAAAAAGAAAAGCTTTGCAAAATTGGAGCTGCCTCCAAAAATAGAGAAATTTGGCAAAATTGGGAGCCACCTCCAACAAAGAAAAGTTTTTGCAGAATCGGGGGCTGATTCCAAAAATAGAAAAGCTTTGCAAAAATTGGTGGCCACCTCCAAAAATACAAAAGTTTTGTGAAATTGGTGTCTTAAGGTGCAGAAAAGCAACCTACACCTTCAAAGAAGGAAGGAAGGAAGCACGTGTGTGTGATTTTTGGCTTGTGTAGGCTCTTCCTCGGCTGGAGGGAGATGAAGTTGCTAAAGGGAAGGGAAACCGCCGATCCCGGGGCGGGGGGAAGGCGAGGCCAGGAAAGAAACGGGGAGAAGTTTGGGTCTCGAAATAGTTCGGATCCATAGGAAGCCAGGCATCAGTAGTTCTGTTTGTGGACTAACTTATTTTTCTCATCAGAAAAATAATTAAGATAAAAAAGAATTGTTTTCCTGCAGAGAAGTGGCAGCCAGGACTCTTGGAAGTGTTTTCAGCAAAACACCCAGCGTATGGCTTTTGATTTCAAAATTTAACGTAGACGATCTCAAGGTTTCGTTGCAGCGCGGAGCTTATTTATCCCATGCCCTTTGAGCAGATGAAGGCGTTTGCCCAGCTCTTGGCAGCTCTTCCAGGGATCGCTGTGGTGCTGGGGATGCGGATTCCACCCTGGAAACTTCGGAAAAGTTTTAAAATGGAGAGATGATTTATTTTGGCCAGAAAAACAGATGATTTATTTTGGCTGTGAAATAAAAGAGCCGGTGAAGTTGCATCGGGAGCTCCTGCGTATCGTAGCTCTTTGCTGCTTCTTTCACTTGGGCAAGCGCTTCGTCCTGCCGCCGTTTCGGAGTGAGAGACCAGACCGAAACCTCGTTAGCGCAAATCTTGCAATTAGTGCTGAAAAGTGGAGGGAGCTCGTTGTATTTTATTGGCGCATGTAATAGCAGTACTCACCTCGGATCGCGTACAAAGATATCCGATGTTCCCTAGGAAGAAGGACGCTTCTGCTGGCCTAACACAATCCAAACGTCCATTTTCGATGCCGGTTCAGTTCTTCGGATGATTTATTCCGCAGATTTTCTCCTGTATAAACGTAGCTGTGCACCGTTGTTATGTCAAGCGCCTCTTCAAACTGATTTCTCTTTCAAAACACTGGGGTTTTTTTAATTCAAAACATTTTGTTGACCTTTAGATTGCTGAAACAATCTGAAATAAAGCATCGGGCAAGCTTCGGGCATGTTTCCCAAACAATCAAAAGCACAAGTGCAGCTGTAATTAAAGACTTTATTGCTTCTAGGGTCAATTAAGGGAAGAACCAAACCCCGTGATAAGAGCAGAGGCAATCTTTCTGATAGCTCTGTTTTTTCTCTTGCAGGTTATGGCACCTGGAACACTGGGGCCACCAACACTCAAGGTGAGTTTTGTGTATATAAAAATATACCTAGGGAATTGCAAGTTTAGCATAGAACTTCTTTTTTCTTCTTTTTAGCCAGACTAGTGTAATATAGAAGCAGTTTTTTCAGCCTTCCTTCTCCTCTGCCTGTTTTAGTGACTTTCTACTTGTTTTTTGGTAAAAGCTTCCTCCCTCATCTCGGGATACGCTCCGATTTCCACCGTCGTATACTGGAGGAACTGGTCGCAATCTTGCGTATGATGAATAACGTGCTTTGCTTTATCTCCTGAGATTTATTAGTGCTGCAAAACGAAGCATGTCCTGGGGTATTTGGGAGTTTGGGCTCTCTCCTTTGATCTCCTTTCCAGCCTAAACAACAGGAGAACCAGCGAGATGCTCCTGAAAGTGATAGTTATAACGAACGTATTTGCTTTTGCTGTGGTTTTACTGCTACTTGAGGGTTTTTAGTGAATCATTTGAGTTGTTTTCAAGTGCAAATATTTGAAAGTGTTTCAAAAAACATATTAAAGTGTATATTATCCATTTCATTTTCATAATTAGTTCTTGGAAGTCCCAGCTTCTTTCTTTCCCCTTCTGTGCAAAACGATCCGTCGTTTTTACCAGCAATTAAACCGAATTATATATATATTTAGTCTCTGAACTTTTAACTTTGTTGCTTTTAGAGCTGAAACACTCTTTTCTTTTTGTCCTGTTCAGGTACATATGCCACAAATGCGACGAGTTGGCAAGGTACGTGCTAAAAAGCCCCGTTTCTTTCCGGGTGCTGGGGTGCCCTGCTCAGCCTCTCAAGTTGGCTGCGGCGAGCGGAGCCGTTTTCCAGCTCATAAACTGCCTCCACTTCAAATTTGCTGTGAAGTACGCAACGCCGTGCTTTTAAACCGCTCCTCCTCGCCGATTCCTATATTTATTTTTACCTTGCTCCGTGATTCTGGCTTTTTCTTCTGCGAAGGGAGCAGCTCTGGCCTGGTGACTGGCAGGCAGCTTTTCCTTAAAGCGGAAAAATTAGCGCATGGATGAGGAAAGTTGATTTATTTTATGTCTCCGTTTCTCGTTTGATCTGGGACAGCCAGATGTGTGCATTAATAAAATGATTTTACTGAGATGATACCGTTTGCCCCTCAAAACCCAAGGTTTGCCCTTGTAATTCTGGCAGCTTGACGGTACGCAAATGCAATTCTCTTTGTGCAAGCTGGCGCTTCCTCAGTAAAACATGATTTGCTTTCACTAATAAACTTTTTCTCTCAGAGCAATTAGTTAATTGGCCTTGATTTGGATCCTATGGCTGTTTTAAGCCGGTCTTAACGCATTCTCAAGCAAAAGCCCGAGATTCTTTTAGAAAATATTATTTCTTTGGTCCTCACAATATGAAATGGAACACTGCACGTTGGGCTGTGGATTTAAACCTCCCAGCTCAAGTCATTGGTAAAAATGAGGGTGGTTTTTTGTCTATTATTCCTCTTTTTTGTAAAGCCTGGGCGCCCCTGTCAAGGGCTCGCGCCCCGTTGTGCTGGGTGTTGTGCTGATGCAGAGCAGAAAGGCTGTTCCTGCTCCGGAGACCTTATAATCTAAATAAAAACACAAGTCGCAGGTGGATGGGGGAACGCAAAGACACAACGAGGCATCGGCACACCGGCGGCCGTAACGATGTCCATTTTATCATGGAAAAGGGAAATTAAGAAGGATTATTACGGCAGTTGCTTTACGAGAGCCCTAGGAGTGATATAGCGAAGGGTTTGGCGGGTCAGAAGCAGCGAGAGGAAGCTCGCCGCGTAGCTCTGCCTGAGCGACACCGGGTTCGAGCCGGGGCCGTAGAGTTGCGACGAGGATTGTCGGGATCCCTTAGTCCAGATCTCGGGATCACGTGAAGCACCCGGCAGCTTCACAAGCGCGGCGAGGTATCTTGCTTTTTCCGCCGCGCCGTGGTATCTTGCTCTTTGAATACCAGTCACTGCTTTGATTTTCTGATTAATTTATTTCATCGTGGCCCTTTTTTGATGGATACGTGGCCATGTGCCCGGCAGCGCATCCCCTTTGGGTTTTCTTGTGTCATTTTGTGGGACCGTGCGACGTAAACGGCTCAGGGTCCCGCAGCGTAGACTGAGCTTGTTAAAAAATTGCAAATACAACCAGCAGTGCTCCATTTCTGCAGTTAAAATCGCCCAAAGGAGGAAGGTCCTTATGCTTTTAGGGTTGGGCAATAAGAATCTTTGATATTTCTTTGATATTTTAAGAAACCAGATTTCCTTGAAGGGAGGTAAAACCCAGCTGCAGCCTTGCCCGGTAGGATCCGTTCGCATCTAAACTCTTCCTCCAGGTACCCGTGTCTTTATAATATTGTATTAATATCAATTTTATTTTCCTTTCCTGCCAGGCTATGAAGGCTACGACTATTACAACACCCAAACCACCGCCGCTAATACAGCGGCCACGTACAACTACGCCGCAGCCGCTGCCACCTCCAGCAGCTGGGAAACACCCAAAACTTCGGATATGAGCATGAACGCCGACGTCAACGCCGCCATGCCCGTCGCCTCATACGGCGCCGAGACTTCGGCCAACGAGAACTCGGATTCCATCATAGCCAAAATCAACCAGCGTTTGGATATGCTGTCGAAGGAGGGCAGCGGTGGGACAGGGGAGGGGATGGAAGACCAGGAGAGGTGACTGTTCCACTTCTTCTTTAGTTTTAATAGTAAAAAAAAAAATGGCTTTTGATCACTATAAGTTCAGATTAAACTGTTCTAATTGCATAGGCACGATCCAGAGTTCGTTCTCTGGAAAACGAGCTTAACCATTTATTTTTTACCTGTCCTCATATGTATGTGCGCACATACACATACGTATTTTATATATATCTCTCTCTCAAACATACCAAACCTGATGTACACATGAAGCATTAAAAGCGACTTCCATTGTCGATTCAATTCCTAGATTTTGCAGAAGGTTTTTTATCTATCGTTTTTAGGTTTCTTAAAGTATTTTTATTCCTCTGTGTAACTTTTTCCTCATGGCTGCCCAGTCATTATTTTTTTTTCCTCCCGCTGGGTTAAATT
The DNA here is from genome assembly GCF_000690835.1 of Fulmarus glacialis. Classification (NCBI taxonomy): domain Eukaryota; kingdom Metazoa; phylum Chordata; class Aves; order Procellariiformes; family Procellariidae; genus Fulmarus; species Fulmarus glacialis. The sequence goes on along the minus strand of NW_009226981.1, from coordinate 8,481 downwards.
ATGCCAGTCTGGAGAGTTGTTTTGTATCGGTGCGTGTTTTGCTGCTGAAATAATAATACAGATCTTGGCAAGAGTTACTGAATAAACAAAGTTTTGCCTTTTTTTTTTGCCATTTGATGCTCGCTGCTGCGGTCAGACAAGATGCTGAGGGGTTTATCCGCATTGATTCGCAGCCAGAGGCACAGCTAAGAGACCACGAGAAGCAGTTTTTACTTGGGGAAGCTTTTGGGATCTGCTTTTCCGCTGGCAAAACATAACTCAGAGTGGTTTAGTGCTATAAAGTTAGTAAAGTTATGACATCTCTGAAGGATTTCTGTTCAGATACCTGTGCAGAAAACCACAGTTCTTTGATGTTTATTTATTTTCCCTGAGATTAAGGGAAAGGTGGAGCGGGATACGGAAAGTGTTTGCTATGCAGGGTTTAAAAATGTTTTTATCCCATTTTTCTGGCCAAAAACATTTGGATTGTGGTAAAAATGGATGCAAACGCCTGGATGATGTGCAGGGATGTTATTTTAGCTGCTGACTGTTGTCTCCTCCTGCGCAGCTCTTTCAGATTTGAGTCTTTCGAATCGTACGACTCGAGGTCTTCAATGAACGACCGTGACGTGTACCGATCCGGCTACGATTACGGAGAAGTCGGAACCGATCGGAACGATTCCTTCGGGAGCCAGTTCGATAACCGCAGGGATCAATCTCGTAACCGAGGAAACAACTACGGCCTCATCCGAGGACGGGGTCAAAACCGCGTTCAAAATCGAGGGCGTCTAAACGCTTTCAACCGCACCGACCACTTCATGCCCTCCTCCAGCTCCGAGCGCCTCTCGGCTCGTTGGAATGAGTTGAACTACATGGGTGGGCGTGGGATGGGGGGTGCCGGATCCAACAGGCTCCCTTCCCTCTTTTCCCAAGCCCTCGTTCCCGACTACGGCGACTATGGTGACTATGGCGATTACGGCGACTACGGCGACTATGGGGATTACGGTGATTATGGCGACTACGGAGATTATGGTGACTACGGAGACTATGACTATGGCATGATGGGGATGTCGGGCATGGGAATGGGACGGTATGGGAATATGCCGTACGGAATGGGGAGGCAACGAAACAGAGACAGGATGGGTACGGTGCCCTGGCACATGAACACGCTCATGGTAAGTTGTTTTTTTTTTTTTTTCTTGTCAAGATTGCTTTTTGCTCGCCTCGGTGGGTAGGCTTGGCTGTTCGGCTGTAGAGCGGAGGCCTTCGGAGAAGCACGACTCTTAATTCACGTTGCTTCCACCATGGAAGAATTTAAACCTTCCTGGATAGAGCAGAATGTCACCAAGCTTGTATATACCCATTTGCATGTAAAATAGAGCCTCTGAATGCTTACCCCATCCCAAATCTGCTACCTAGGGGCACTAACCCAGCTATAAAATCCTTTTATAGCCAAAAATAAGTCTGCAGGGTCACAAGAATTTAAACTTTTTTAGGAGACGTAGCAGACGGGTGGAATACTTTGATTTTTAAGCTTTTTTGGTGCCTCAAGTTGATGGATACAACTGATTTCTTCCCACTTTAGCCCAAGAGAAGAGGTTTCCGAAACCGTTCGGGAGGGCGATCGGACGGCGAGGGAGGAGGACGCAAGCGAAAACAGTCGCAAAGCGGAGATGAGCCGGACAGCAAACAGGCGAAGACCGACAGCGAAGGAGATGACACCGAGAACGGTACGAGCTGTCTTCACCCACTAATATTGGCCATTTTCCCCCGTTTTTAAGTGATTTATCTTTCAGCTGACTGATAGTTGTTACATTTCAAAGCTGTTGCATTTTTTTCAGTCGTTAGCGTTGTTATAATACTCCTGCAAGCGCACAGGCTTTATGATCTGTGTATTTTGTGACCTGGGGCAAACTTTAATGCCCGAGGTGAGCGTTGCGAAAGTAAGGACAGAGTTTGCAGCAGACTGTCGGGCAAAGAAAAACCAGTGAGCCATTTGCGATCTTCGCTGGGGTTTTGAGCCGTTATCGCGGTACTTGATGATTTATTAGACACCAGTGGGGCCCCTGGGAGTGTTCAGTGGGAGAAAAGACCCCCCAGCTAAGTGATTTTTCTTTTGTGCAGCAGATGAGGGCGAAGGAGAGGAAAAATCAGGAGATGAAGCTGACAAAGGTGTAAGTAATTTTTTTTTTATCAGTCTTTGTGGCAAATGCGGGAATATTTAAGCACTCGAGCAATTTCCTCTGCTTTTTTGACCGTGCTGAGGGTAAGAATATTTAAAATCACCCGGAAACGGTGTTTTGAGCCCGTATATTGTGAAGGTATTTGCTCCTCAGAATTTCCCCATGCCGTTCAGCGGGGATTACTGGCAGATTTGCTTGCGCCGAGGTGCCTGAAAAGCACTTGTAGTGGAATGGTTAGGATCCTGCGCCTGTACTTCTGCTCCTGGCCAGGCTCGTTAGGGCTAAATTCCAATTAGTGGTTGGTTCTTTCCTCAGCGGTTGGTTTGCTGGGTTGGAGGGGGTCATTGCCATTTGTTTGCTTGTGACTGCGTGTTAACCTTCAGCACGGTGTTCCTCAGAGCGGCAACTCACCTGCCAAGTATTTAAATTTTGATAACGAGAAGCGATACTTAGCGGTGACACATAACCTGATATATGGACAACAACTATTTTGTAAACATTTATAAAAATGGACGTTTAATCCCCAAATGACACAACCCTTCGCCTGCTCTGCGGTCCGGCTGGGTGGACTCTGAAACCTCCAAATTGAAGTAAATAACACCAGCGTCTTTTTGTGTTTGTCTTTTCCAGGAGAATGGGAATTGGGGCGATTTGGCGGAGGAAGGTAGGGTGTCACCCGCCTCTCACACAGTCCTGGACTAATCCTACTTCAAATCCATCTGCTTCGCCTCAGGACGCTACCGAGAGCTTGATTTTTTTTTGGTCAAAAGCTGATGCAGCTCCTGCTGTGACCTGTTAACCAGTCCAGGGCTCTGGCGCTGCCTGTCGTGGCACAGAATTGCCGCGCTGGTTGGCAGGGGAGTGCCAAAACAGTTTCATTTCTTCTGGGCTTCTCGGTGCGGACGGTTGCCGCCTGTACGAATGGATATTGGATGTTAATTTATCTTCCTGCCGTGCCTGGAGGACGGCGATGAGGATGCACAAGTCTTGCAAAGGGGCAGAGTAAAAATATCATAAACTAAATCATTTTCAGTGGAGGTTTCAGCCATGAGCTAAACCTCGTTTTGATTTTTTCAAATAGATGGGAATATACCGAGGTATATTAGAACACTAATTTAAAAACCGTATGGTCTGAAGTAGCTGAAACCACTTCAGCTGGTTTTGGATTGTAGTTTTCGGTAAAGACACATCAACCCCAAGCGTGTTGTGCCTTCTGCATCAGAGTGACTTGCGGAAAACCACGGGTAGGACTTCTGTTGCCAGTTTTAAGTTATTCTCAGGATTGAAACTGAGGTGTCGTCGGATGTTAAAATTCTCGTTTAAGCCTCCCTCCGATGCCCAGGTCTGGTTTCTGGGTTCCTTTACCTGAAAATGTTGCAGGTGAATTATTACCTGAGTCCTGTGAGGCTGACAGACCTCTGACTCGGAGCTTTCTACCCCAAAACACTGCAGAGATTAGGTCAGCTGAATCTTTTTTTTTTTTTTTTTTTTTTGCTTTCCCAATAATTATCAAGGAATTACTGGGAAGGCGACATGAGGATTAGATCCAAAACTGTCTCAGAGAAGCAGAACTGCTACTCGAGCACTGCTAGCATCTCTGCTGGCTTTTGTTGCTTAACTTTCTTGAGGAGCTTTTTCAGCCTTGTGAAAAATAGATGAACGGGGAAAAAATGATAATACGGGGAGAAGTGGCAGCTCCTTCCAAGGAAGGGAGATAGAGAGGTGTCTTTGCAGCATCGTAGAAGTCAGGATGTTTTCCACTAACGGCACGTCCCGTCGCTGCCTACGAAGGCTTTGAGTTGCTGTGGGAAGCTCAGGGAGCCGGAGGAGAGGAGGGTTTGGGTTGTACAATAACTGCTAGAGACCTTGGAAAGAGGCTGTGACTTCCCGAAGCTGAGAGTAAAGAGGAAATCGAGGGGATTTGGGTCCCAAAATACCTCCGCCAGTGAAGTGGGTGATTGTGAACACAGTCATTCTGATTTCTACCTCCCCCTGTCCCCCAGCATCTGGAGATGGCTGTGAAGACGACGACGAGGAGGTGAAAAAGAAGAGGGAGAAGCAGCGGAGAAGAGATAGGATGCGTGATCGAGCTATGGACAGGTAAGGGAAGTGATAAGCCGGGCCGTTCCTAGCACGTCTGTGAATGATACGGGCCAAGGATATTCCTCTGCACGAATGTGGGATAAATCTGCTGGGGGATCGTGTTTTGGGGCTCTGCGTTGTGATTTCAGCAAGCTTTTTTTCCCTTTTTGTGTGTTTTATGACTGTTTTAAGGTGAGAAGAATACTGTGCTGTTCAATACATAGATCAGTGTAGAGTTGTAAGTTCAGAAGGATGTGTTAAGTGGCTATATATGCAGCCTTGCTATTAAAATAATGCAATAAGTGATCTAAAGACAGCCTAAGCAGCGAAGGCGGCACCAGCGTTTCTGTATCTTGGGGCTTTCCCACACCGGGGAGAGGATCTTCATATCGAAGAGTGCTGATTCACCTCCTGCCCAAAGAATTTGTCCAGTTGCTTTTAAACTCGTGCAGGGTTTTAGCGTCCACTCCCGTAGCATAAAGTTTTATGGAGAAGCAGGCACTGTTTAATCCGTGCAGGTTCTGCAGCAATTATAAAGGCCCAAGACAAAGTAAAATTGTGTGGGGTGGCACTTGGAAAAAAACTAAGAGGTAGAAAACTACAACGGGGTGGTAACGGTCTCATCTTCTTGATGTTCTCATTAAGCTGAGCTCGTTCCTCATTTGCGGTACGATTGCTCTGTTTAGGATCCAGTTTGCCTGTTCCGTCTGCAAGTTCCGCAGTTTTGAGGAAGAGGAGATCCAGAAACATCTCCAGAGCAAGTTTCACAAAGAGACCTTGCGATACATCGGTACCAAACTCCCGGATAAAACGGTCGAGTTTCTGCAGGTAGGTGGGTTGCCTGAGGTTAGCTCAACCCTTCCCTGCATCCATGCTGGGATTCCCAGGCTTAACTTGGGATTCCCAGGCTTAATTTGGAATTTCCAGACTTACATGGGGGACTAGAAGGAGTTACAAATTCATTCACATCTAGCCCCCTGCTTGGTTGGCTTGCATCAGCGCTTGTTAACGCATCGCCCCATGACATCACTTTGCATGACGCGGTTTCTCACTGGTTTTCATGTTGGGAGGAAAAGTTAATTGTATGAATTTGAACAGAAAGGTCAGGAATTAATATTCCAGAGATCGTCTTCGCCATCTATACATCCAGAGCTGAGGAAGGAGAGATAAGAACTGAGGCATTTCATTTTCTGGATAACCAGAGTGTGCGTTTTGGGGGCATTTTTCAAGGATTTGGGGTCTCCCACAAGGAATCTGATGGTGATATGGGAGCGGGCTTCTGCTTTGGCTCCGATTTGGATCTTTCCGGCTCTTGCTCTGGTAGAAATGACAGGGGCGGGGAGGGGAAAACACCCGCCTTGTCTAGTTGATTCACCCACCGTGGTCCTCCCTGTGGGTTTTCTCTGGAGAGCTCATTTCCCTTCTGAGCTACTCGATCGTCTCGGTGCGTTGTGAGGAGGACAGCGAGTTTTGTCCTCTTCCCTTCTAGGAGTACATCGTCAACAGGAATAAGAAGATCGAGAAGAGGCGCCAGGAGCTGACCGAGAAAGAGGGCACGAAACAGAAGCCGGATCCTTTTAAGGGTAAGTGTCCGTTCTTACACACTCCCTCAGTCTCAGAAAACAAATACATATCGCTCCCAAAGGGGCTTCGTACTTCAGATTTGTGCCGTTGTAGCTCAGCCTCAGGTTCTGGCTGGTTTTTTTGCCAACTTTGTGAAATAAATCGTCTTGGTGGGGAAGGGGGAACGCCCATCCTTGCTGCAGTTTCTCAAGCAGCAGATTCATGAGGCTCGTGCAATGTCAGAGATACTAAAATGAGGTAAACGGGGGAAAAACTCCCAGGAATTGTTGATTTTTGTGGCTGTTCGGTTAATGCAGCTGGATCCTGTGTTCGCTTTTAATGTTAAAAGAAAGCGGCGAAGTTGATCTGTTGCAGCAACGAGCGTGATGGCGAAAAATCCGCTTAGCTTCGTCCACGTGCCCGTCCCTGGTACAGTCTGCAGCGCTCGGCCACGTCTGTGCTGGGAGCGATGAGTGGAGCTTAGTTAAGCCACACATGGGCTATAAAATCTTGCAGGGAGAAAACCTGAGCCCAAGTAGAGAGGAGGAACGAACCCAGAGCTGGGGGAAGCGCGAGTTGTCACTTCCACCTTTATTTAAATACGTTTTTGGAGAGGCGGGCTGGTTTTGGGAGGAAAACAGCCTCGGGTAAGTCGATTGCTGTGTACCTCGGGCTGTTATCCCCGTCTCTCTTCCTCCTGCACTTGGGTACTGCGTCGGAACGATCTGTTTTAGAGCAGAATAACACTCCTCCCCGTCTTAGAGCAACATACGTGATTTTTTTGTCTCTGGAAGCAGAAAGTGGCAGGCATACGTGCGCTGAATTAGCGTGTTGGCCGTGACGCGGGGTCGTTAGAAGTGGGGTAGAGGTGCCCACGACGTTAACCGGCCGAACATCTCATGCGTTTGGGATTTTGGCTGACGTCTCGTCGCCGCTGTAGGTATTGGCCAAGAACACTTCTTCAAGAAGATCGAGGCGGCTCACTGCATGGCGTGCGACATGTTAATTCCTGCGCAGAACCATCTTCTCCAGAGGCACCTGCGATCTGCCGATCACAACAGAAACCGCAGGGTAAGCAACGCTGCTCGCTTCCGAACTGGAGCGTTTTATCTCTGCTGGGCCGAGGGGATGCGTCCGGGCGCTCGAGGTTTGTTTGCGGCTTCTAAAAAACACCTTCTCGTACGGTCTCGGATCGCACCACGAGATGAAGCCGCTGACCGGGGAGCTACAGGGGGTTGTGGGGTGCTTGCGGACGGGGCTGTGCAGGGTTTGTTCTTGTGCAGGGAAACACGAGCGGATGAGAAGTGGGGAGGTGAACAGAAAAAGTGATATTAAAAGGGAGATCTGGCCTTTTCTTTTGCGCTGGGGGTTTAGCAGGGTACATTGTCCGGGCATACTGTGCAGACTAAATGTTTCCTCTTTCTAAATTCTCAGTGCTTGCGAGAAATTAAAATTAAAAATCGCCTTTGAGGGCGCTTGGGGAATTCATAAATGAGACGTAATTGATGTCTAAATTGGCCCAGGCTGGAGAGGGGCTTTGGACGTTGCAGATGGAGACGGGGTGAGCTGCGGTCTGCGCCGCTCGTCCCTCGGGCTGGTCTTCGTCTCCTCTGTCTTTGAGTGTTTGACGTGACGGTCGCTGTCCTGGGCGTGATCTTGGGATATCTGGGGGATGTTCCTGCTGCTGGTGCTGAAGCACATTTTTCTCCGGGGCTCATGTTAGCGGAAGAGATGCGGGTGCTCCTTTGCGTCCGCTTTTTGTGATGTTTTCTGGGATCTGAGATCAGGCTTCCCAAGCCCTGCAGAGGAGAAGGGAAGACAAACTCTGGAGCCGAGCTCCTCATTCGAACTCTTCCCCGTTTGAACTGACCCTGATGTTCGGTTCCTTTTCAGATGGCTGCGGAGCAATTCAAGAAAACCAGCTTACACGTCGCCAAGAGCGTCCTGAATAACAAACACATCGTAAAGATGCTGGAAAAATACCTCAAGGTGAGTGAACGAGAGAGTCGGCAACTCCTGCCGAGTTCCCGGAGCGGCGGGGTCAGGCTCCGCGTTGGTCCCGGAGCAGCACGGAGCCGCGTCTCGCTGTGTGCTGCGTGTCGGTGACGGGACGCCTCGCTGCGTACGATGGGGAGAAGCGTAGGTTCCACTCCGCTGCCTTTTTATCTCTAAATTTTGGGTCTCATTTCTTTTCTCCGTAGGCGGTTTACCACTTCTCGTGTTTTGTTTTTTGTTTTTGTGTTTTGTTTTTTTTTTTTTAATGTATTTAACTCGCAGACTGTACCTACTGTCATTCCCAGGTGCGTGTAGATCAATTACGAAACAGTCCAAACCGGAAACGTAATTAAAGAAACCAAAATAGCAAAAGGAACTCCAGTTCCCCAAAGCCACCCCTTGAGCTGTGGCCTTTGGGGGGGGACACCGGGATCCCCCCGGTGCAGGGAAGCGAGCGCGTGGGTCGGGAAGCCACCGCTTGAGTCCCGCCGGGATTGAATCCGACGCGGACGGCTCCTGGGCCCACCTGCTATTCCTGCGCCGGGGGTGTTGGAGTTTTTACCCCGTATAAAGAGCCGGGCTCTGCGGCGCTCCCGGCAGCTCAACCAAATGACAGAGCACCCCGAGGAGGGGGGTGCATCCAATTCCCGTGAGTTGAAACACCCTCGTTAGCCCCCCA